>NW_025335268.1:113158093-113254181 GCF_004798865.1 Varanus komodoensis
ACTAAAATGGGAAAATGGTCTCAGCATGATCAAGTACTTCAAAGGTACTAGGGGAATAGTGAAGGAGAGATCATAACACAGTCAATATCACAACCACTGTCTTTTTGCGCGTTACTATAATAACCTCCAAATTGGTCCATGGGATTTCCATGAAGTGAATATTGATTACAATGATATACAACTCCAAAAATCTTAATCCTTACTGAACGTATTTACTATCCATAGAAGCATGAGTTGCTAGAAAAACATCTAAATCTAAATGAAGAGGAAACAAAAGCCCCTCTGAGGTTATTAAATGAAGATTTGGTACTTTCTGAGTTAGCAGATCCAGAAGAGAGTCTAAATCCTTCCAAGTCTTATCAGCCACTAATCCTCCCTTTGCAGGAGGGAAATATGTATTTAAACAAAAAAGAATATTTCCATCCATGGTTTTAATTCATACAGGTCAGAGGTAACACTTTTGTGATCCCCCACCTACTCACTGTGGGCCTCCTGCTAACACAAATGAGATAAATAATGCTAATGCCCCACTTTTCTACCTTTCTTTTATTTCTTTATAGCTGGGTGACTAAAGATTATTATATTAACACTGCTAAACATGTTACTTGCATGGTTTGCCAGGCTCTGATGGGTTACAGACCAGGATACTTAGGGAGTTGGCAGGGGTTCTCTCATGTCCGCTGGCTTCCATTTTTGAGGCCTCAAGGAGAATGGGTGAGGTTCCAGAGGATTGGAGGGTGGCACCAGTGGTCCCAATTTTCAAAAAGGGTAGTACAGGGGACATGAGGAATTATAGGCCAGTTAGCCTTACGTCCATTCTGGGAAAGACAATGGAAAGCCTCATAATAGGAAAGGCTCTGGAATCCCTAGACAGGGAAGGGAGCTTGGTGGCCACGCAACACAGCTTCCACAAAAACTGGTCCTGCCAGATGAAACTTGTGGAATTCTATGACAGGTTTTTGAGGTGACTAGATGGAAGGGAGGCAGTTCATGTGGTTTTCCAAGATTTCAGCAAGGTCTTTGACAAAGTGCACTTGTGTACAGTTGACCAGCACTTGTCAAAAGGATCTTAGGGTGCTGGTCGACTGTAGGCTAAACATGAGTCAGCAGTGTGATGTGGTCAAGACGGTGAACACCACCATAGGATGCATAGCCAGAAGAGTGGCTTCAAGATTGAGAAAGGTATTACTACCACTCTGATGCACCCACAACTGGAGTACTGTGTTCACTTCTGGGTCCCTCATTACAAGAAGGCTATAGCAAGGTTGGAATCAGTGTAGTGAAGGGCCTCAAGGATCGTGGCTGGTTAGCAGGGTTAAGTCATATGAGGAGAGACTGAGGGAACTGTGTCTCTTCAGCCTTGAGAAGAGGAGACTCAGAGGGGACCTGTTAGTGACATACAGGTATTTGAGGGGGTGTCATATGAAGGTGGGTTGTTACCTTTTTTCCCTGTGGAGGAGGGCAGGATGCATTTCAATGGAACAAAATCAATTCGATTTGGATACCAGGTAATACTTCCTGATGGTTAGGACCCCTAGGGTATGGAATGAGTTTCCATGGAAGTTGTTTGAAGCCTCATCAGTGAGGGTGTTTAAGGATAGGCTGGACATGAACATGGTAGTCATGTCATGAGCGGAGCCAGCTGGAGCTCAGACTAGATGGCCTAGGAGGCCCCCCTGACTTGCTCTGTTTCTATGTTTCCCTGTTTGACCTATGCATACCTAAAGGATTGTTCCCACCTTTGATTATATAACAGTGTGATCACTAAGATCAAGCAAAAAGACCACCTTAATAATGGATGAAGTGCCATGTTCATGGGCATTTATAGAGATTTTATCTATTCCCATGCAAATTTCAAATCTCTGCTTATGGAGGTTTAGACAACCCACCCAAGCTTCAGGACCACAAGTACTTTGTTGTTGTTAGTCGTGAAGTTGTGTCCGACCCGTCAAGGCCCCATGGACAACATTCCTCCAGGCCTTCCTGTCCTCCACCATCCCTCAGAGTCCACCCAAGCTCACACCAACTGCCCCAGTGATTCCATCTAGCCACCTCATCCTCTGCCAACCTCTACTCCTTTTTGCTGTCAATCGTGACTTTGGCAATATTAGGATGTTCATTTACCAGGAACTATGCAGAGATCTTT
Organism: Varanus komodoensis; assembly: GCF_004798865.1. Taxonomy (NCBI): domain Eukaryota; kingdom Metazoa; phylum Chordata; class Lepidosauria; order Squamata; family Varanidae; genus Varanus; species Varanus komodoensis. Next base: position 113,160,240 of record NW_025335268.1, read on the forward strand.
GACTATTGAATGTTATAGAAATGTAATTAAATATTTTTTTTAAAAAAAACCACCATATCGTGAACATCAGCCTCACCAGTTCCCTTGCCTACACTATTTTAAAGGTAGCAGGAATGGAGAGTGTCGTCAAGAAAACTTGTACAGCAGGGATGCAGGAGTGCTTGAAGACTTGGTATGAACATAATCTCCAGGAAGTGAAAAAGGAGTGGAAACACGAATTAAACAAGAAATCAGATCCAACCACACAACCACCACCACCACCACCACCATATTAATGCCTACTTCACAAATTCCATTGAGAGTTCTCACTGGTACATCATTTGAATACACTGAAAAACTGGCTAATTCTTTTCTTTCCCAAGAGAGCTGAGTCAATGCTTGAGTTGCAGGAGAAGTCTGGAAAAAATGGGGAGCCTGGACTTAAACCAGTAGAACATAGCCTCTGTGTTTGGCAGCCGAATGTAGCCTTCCCCATCAAGCATTTCTGATCAGCTGGAGTCCAAGACAGGTTGGGAAAACTGTCCTCATACCAGCTCATTTAAAATAATAACAATACATTCTAGTGCTGTTGTGGAGCACAATAGAGTCACATCCCATGTTAATACTTACACTACTTTAAAATACATGCAATACTTTGATTTTTTTAGAATTATTGCAATGATTTTCTCTTGACTGGATTTGTTTTGTATTCATTTCTGTGTAAAAGTAAAGTGTGTTGCACTTTCATGTTTTTGCAATTTGGTGGTAGAATCACCATTTGGATCTCTGTGAAAGCACAGAGCTCCTCTGCTTGTGCAGTTTTCTTTCCCACTCAGTATAGAAGAATGTTGTGTAGATTTGATCTTACCTAGGTAATTAAAATTAACACCAACTGGGACCACCCCTCCACCCCCGACAAAAAAAAGCAATATGCAATGGTGCATTTAAAATTGGTAGACAGAGATTGGAAAAAAAGTTTTTTTAAAAATAACCACATTATTTCTGAAAAACAGTATTTCTTTTTTGTTGTGTTTTCAATCAGTACTTCATATCTCTTTTCCAAAAGGGATTATTTCTCTAGACACTGGATTAAATCCAGTGAAGTTTTATAAGCAATTAAACGTATAATTAAGAATGCTGAGCTTTTCAGGATGTCACCCAATGTTTGAAAACAACTGCCCTGGTGGAAAGAACTGCCTTTATCATTTTCTCTTGCATATGATTCTGTACAAAGGGTATGTTGGAATTGGGATGTCAAGATTTTATCATGACTAGTATGGATGCATTCCTTATTATAGCAGTGGTATCACAGCATGTACTCTGCAGGTGTTCCATCATTTATAGAAGAATATGCTTCAAAATATTTTAGAGAGAATTTTAAAAGAGTGCACTGGGAGAGTACTTGCAGCTTGATACTTGTAAAAGCAGTTGCCTTAGTTACCAGGTATAAAAAGTTAGAAGGTGAAAGGAATAGGAATGAGAAAAATTAATATAGATGAAATACATCTTAAAAACAGTTAATCCTACCAAAGGTTTGGTTCAAATAACAAGACTTTAAAGAAAGTGTTATTTCTCTCTGTGTGTGTATATTTAAATAAAAAAAATCTGTTGCACTCACATGGCAGTAAGTGTTCATCAAAAGATTTGGAGTTTTCCCCCAGTTCTTTGCTGGATTCATGCCTATTTTCAGTTGGCAGTCAAAATCCCAAGTGCACCTTTAAAAACCTTCAGTCTTTGACATATTTGCTTATAAGAAAAATGAAGATGAAAGAAAAGCAACATATAATTTTTATTTTAGTAGCATATTCTGCATAATACTGCTAGTGCAAGATGCATCAGCAGGGAATCAGGTAAAGGGTAAAGAACAGGGAACTGTGCCCACCTTGGTTTCATAAGAAAAAATCTAGCCCGGGATTCGGTATATGGATGATAACAAGCAAAAATAATATTTTAAGTAAAAGATCAATCTTAGGAATAAGGTACTACTGATGCATAATGTCCTATTTTTAACTGGAAGGCAATAGAAAGGGTTGCCATTGCTCATGGTACTCCTATGGCCTCATCCACAGTATCTGTATGTCCCTCATTATCATTCTCTATGAAAGAGATAGTGAAAAAGTATTTGATTACTTGAAGCTGAAGATGCCCACACACACACACACACACACACACACACACACACACACACATATATATATATATATATATATATATATATATATATATATATATATTCTTTGTTATTCATCCTAGGTTTACTGGTCTCAGTGTTTACCGTGTTTGGCCAGGGTTGCTTCCTCCTTAAGTGAGCAGCTGCCCATCCCACAGTGTCCAAGAGTCCCCTGAGTTCCCCTCTAGAGAAAATTTCCCATGAAATGTCCACTTCTACAAGCTTTATTTTACCTTATGGTGCTCAGGATCCAAGTAAGGAGGAAGGGGATCCAGTGACTGATCCGAGGGAACAGGCACAGAGGCTAAATGACTGTTTTGCCTCTGTATTCTCCCCAAAGCAGGATGAGGGAGATCGGCATGGGAGATTAGATGAGGCCGAGGACTTAGGGGCACAGATTAGAGTCACCCCCCTAGAAGTTGAGGGGCTTCTCAGAGTACTGGAGGTTACAAAGGTGCCAGGCCCTGAGGAATTACACCCAAGAGTGCTTCAAGAGTTGGCAGGGGTTCTCTCATCCCCGCTGGCCTCCATTTTTGAGGCCTCATGGAGAACGGGTGAAGTTCCAGAGGACTGGAGGGTGGCGTCAGTGGTCCCAATTTTCAAAAAGGGTAGTAGAAGGGACATAAGGAATTACAGACCTGTTAGCCTTATGTCCATTGTAGGAAAAACAATGGAAAGGCTCATAATAGAGAGAGATCTAGTGATGCTAGATAGGGAAGGGAGGCTGGCGGCCACACAACATGGCTTCTGCAATAATAGGTCCTGCCAGACAAACCTTGTGGAATTCTATGACAAGGTTTGAAGGTGGCTTGATGGAGGGGATGCAGTGGATGTGGTATGCCTGGATTTCAGCAAGGACTTTGACAAAGTGCCCCATGATATCCTGGTTGAGAAACTGAGAAATTTGGAGATAGACCAATGCACTGTCCAATGGATTACAGCATGGTTGACTTACCAAAAGCAGATGGTAACCATTAGTGGGGAATCATCAGAATGGCAGCCCGTGACAAGTGGAGTCCCCCACGGCTTTGTCCTTGGACTGATCTTGTTTAATCTTTTCAGTAATGACATGAGAAGGGGTAAACAGTCTGCTGATCAAATTCGCAGATGATACTAAAACAGGACCAGTGACCACAACTGAGGAGCAGGTATTCCAGATTCATAAGGAACTGGACAGACTATGGAATTGGAGACAACAGGATGGCGTTCAATGTGGATAAGTGCAAGGTCTTGCACTTGGGGCATAGGAATGGGTGCCACAAGTACAGGTTAGGGGACAAGTGGCTGGAGATCAGCACTTGTGAAAGGGATCTCAGGGTGCTGGTTGATTGTAGGCTGAACATGAGACAGCAGTGTTATGAGGTGGTCAAAAAGGCGAATGCCACCCTTGGTTGTATAGCCAGAAGCTCTATATGACTCTGGTGCGCCTGCAACTGGAGTATTATGTTCAGTTTTGGGCCCCTCGTTACAGGAAGGATATAGCCAGGTTAGAGTCAGTGCAGCGTAGGGCCATAAGGTTAGTGGCCAGTTTGCAGGGAAAGCTGTATGAGGTGAGACTGAGGGAATTGGATCTTTTCAGCCTGGAGGAGACTCTGAGGGGATCTGTTGGCAACATACAGGTATGTGAGGGAGTGTCACATGGAGGTGGGTAGAGACCTGTTCTCCCCTGCAGAGAAGGGCAGGACATGCTGCAACAAAGCAAAGCTCAGGGAACCAAGGTTCAATTTGGATGCCAGGATGTACTTCCTGACATTTAGGATCCCAAGGGTATGGAATGGGCTCCCACAGGAAGTGGTAGAGGTCCCATCAGTGAAGGTGTTCAAGGAAAGGCTAGACATGCACATGGCAGGCATGTCGTGAGCAGGGCCGTGTAGAGCCGGGGGTCAGATTGCCCAGGATGCCCCTTCTGGCTCACTCTGTTTCTCTGTTTCTTATAAAAGTTTGCACTTCATCTGTTTAGCACTATCAAATGTCAACTATTTGAATAGTCAGAGATAATATAATGGATATTCAACATCAACATCTGTAGAGAAAAAAAAGATTGAGATGAGCTTTTGGAAGTGAATTGATTGCTTTTATCATCTTGCTTCTGTGAATTTTGTTCACCTTCACTTGCTGTGATTGAAAGAAAACTTTTACACTGTTTTTGGAACTTTGCTTTACTGTCAATATTCAATACGAACATTTATGAATTTTAAAACAAATCCTGATTTTCCAAAGCATAGAACATTGCTTCTTGAGGCTAAATGGCTTTGCTTTCTCATTCATTTTGTAGTAACTCAGGTGCTTTTTTTCTTTTAACGCCTGTCTTTAGGATCATAATTTTGTACTGCACTGTTAATGTGCAAGGAAGCAAAATTTCTTTGTAATTTTCTTGAATTCAGCAATGTTTTCTTATTTTCCTTGACAGAAAAAACCACTGAGGCTGCAACAATAAATTATTGCAGTCTTAGCAATTAAAAATGGCATTTGGAGTACAAATCTTTTATCAATTTGTCATGATACTGAAGTGTATTTTAGCAGCAAGCAGGTTGCACCTAGGGCCAAATCAGATGACATGATAGGAGGTCCATATTTATTTACGATCCATTTATACACAGAAAAAACATCTTCCATTTTTGTATGTATTTTTGTATGAATGTTAAACTATAGTTATTTTATTTTACCTGTGAACTTTCAGCCTACAGCCACCTTCTGACCAATTACTGAAAAAGCATGGGAATTATTGATAAATGCTACATTCTTACTTTGAAATGTCACATACTCGAATATTAGTAATATTTAAAATAATTGAATACTTTGAATCATATCAATTTCCTGTGTACATTTTAAAACATTTCAAATAACCACTGTGGGGAAGTCTGGTAATTCTCAAAATGGCAGAAGGCAGAGCAGTGAAATTAACCTCTTTCTTTTTCCCACTCTCACAAAAACTGTTCCTTAGATGATGCTTTTTGTACTGGGGCGAAATTCCTCCCTGGCACAAATTAGGGATTTCCTAACCAAGAAAATAGCACTGGAGAAATGGGTATTTTTATAAGTAGTGTTGGCTAAGCAAGAACTAAATCCCATCTCCTCAGCTGTTCTAATCGTGATAATTTGGCCATTAGATTCTGGTTATTCTGCACTGATTCTCTTCCCCATGTGTATGCCTGTGTATCTTTTTCTAGCCAAAAGGAGACCAGGAAAATGGAGAGAAATGAAAATGGAAAGGAGATCAGGAATAGGAAAAGGAAAGTGGGAGCTGGAAAAGCCCATGTAAGGACGCACAGTAGAAAAGCGTAATACCCACAAGCGAGAGTGTTTATACCCACCCGCCCACTCACAGGGCGTGGTTTTGTTTAAATCTCTCCAGGTATATTCACTATGAGACTTGAAAGACTTTTTCTTCTACTTCAAATTCACAAACCAATATTATTTCCGAGTGTATTGTTGTTTTTTGTTTTGCCATGTTCTGCATGTTCTGCTTGTCTGGGACACCTTACAACTCTTTAATGTGCAGGAACAGTCTGATTTTCATTGGCTTATAGTATCATCACAACACTCCATGGTGTATTTACACGGCAGTGAGTTGCGATGCAAATTGGTGAACATTTTGAGTATTCAGCCATGGACAAGAATTGCCATGGATTGTCATCTCATTTTAATCAGCTTGGCAAGAATTGTTCATGACTTGCACAGCCCTCAAATAACCCATGATGAGTTGTAAAGTTATTTGAAGGTTGAACACTTTCAAACAACCCCTGCAGTCTGGTTTGAATGACAGAGTGAACTATTGGAATGTGCTGCTGAAAACTTGCCATTCAAAACAGCAGCTGCTACACACCCAGCATAAATATGCCACACTGGACTATGGTGATTGAGGAATCCCACCCATTATGTTCTGTATTGAGCAAGCTTGTCTTTAAGGAAGCAAAGCATGGGTATTCATGCTTTGCTGGAGGAAAGTGTTCTAGGTTCCAGAAGGCCATTTAGTTCTACAAGGTTGTAAACTATTCCAACTCTCTTACACTGAATGGGTGTTTCTTGGTTTTTTTTTTTTTTTTTTTTTTTTTTTTTTTTTTTTTTTTTTTCTGGCTTATTGGTGATCTGTGCACCACCTCACCAATCCTCCAGAAAACTTACTCTAAATACAATCCACTTAATTTCTTCTTTTTCTTGTTCAATGGCAGTGAATGCTCAAGACAATGAGGACCATGTTCCTCTCCATTTCTGCTCTCGATTTGGACATCATGATATTGTCAAGTTCTTGCTCCAAAGTAATTTTGAAGTCCAACCCCATGTGGTTAACATTTATGGAGATACACCTTTGCATCTGTGAGTAATGAGCAATTCAGGGCATTGCTTCATGCTTGCAGTGCTCACCTTCTCTAATTAAAAATGTGTCTGCCATTTTTCTCCCCAGTGCTTGTTACAATGGGAAGTTTGATGTTGTAAAGGAATTAATTCAGCTTTCAGGGACAGAAAGTCTCACTAAAGAGAATATATTCAGTGAAACTGCCTTTCACAGGTAGGTCATTTTATATTTATATGCCCAATGCCACCATTTTAGAAAGTTATAAGATTGGAGACCTATCCAGAGCTACAAAGGAGGCAAGTAATATAAATTTAGTATTATGCTTAGATAAAGATAGGTAGAATTTCTGCAAATGAATCCTTAAATAATATAAATTCTAAAATATAAATATATGCACAAATTTTCAGTCAATAAATATTTATAAATAACTTCTTATATAAATAAAATATAATTGAAACTTTCTGATAAGTTGTTATACACTATCTCTTTTCCCCAATTGTCATGATAGAAAGTAGGTTTTTTGTGACTGCAGATCTCCTGTATAAAACCTAGTCTGACCCTAAACTGAGACACTTATTAATGAATAAATTGAATATAAATTAAGGTGACTTTCTTTCACATCGACATCATGTGCAGTCAGGCTAATGAACATTTCTCATCCATTATTTCTTTAGCTTAAAATGTCACTCCCTAAGTTATTTTTCATTCACTGTGAAGGAAATACCAAATCTCCATACCTTTACCATATCTTTCTTTCCATGGGTGAAAAAACCACTGATATAGGAACATTTAGAGCTGAAAAATAGCTGGAGAGAAAAGTATTGTGCCTACTCCCCTGAAAACCTTCACACCCTAAGAAATGGCCTCTTCAGATTGTTTTGCCATAGAAGAAAGAAACAGACTGCTACATGGCATGTGGTTGAGCCACAGCCTCATTTCCTCAGCTTTACAACAATAATAGTGATTATTAATGCTGGTAGGAATGTTTGAAAATACAGCCTTTGAAGCATTCTGTACACAAAACACACAGTTTGACTGTAACTTTCCATACTCAATTAGACTTCAAATTTCAGAGTTGTACCTTGTAGTGTGAGGTAAGAAGTTGAGGAAGTGCCAGGATATTGGGTCATGGTGGCACTTTGTGGGTATGCCCTGAGGCCATGTTGTCAACCCTAGAGGATTATCATAGGTCTGATTGCATACTGATCCCAGAGTTCCAACTCTGACCTCAGAGAGGTTTCCAGGATTGAAACTGGCATGCTAACATATCCTTTGACTGTCTAGCCCATGTCCCATAAAAATGGTACTTATTATAGTAACTTTTATTTTGCTTTTTCAAACATCTGGGGAAAACTTACTGAAGTGTGAGAGCAATAACATCTGCAGCTGAGTTTTAGACATCCTCCTTAATATCAATCTTTTCCAAAGATTATTTGGATTCCTGCAACTACATTGCTACTTCCATCTATGTATGAGAAGGCTAATGTGAGAATGGGAAAATGTCCACACAGTTATCATAATTGTCTTTTTCTCATGTAGAAGCTTAGCACTTATAGCTTACAAAACTTCCCCAGTGTAAATAATAGTGAGATAACAGTATGTAAAAAAGATGTAGTGTACTGCATTCCTTCATCTGTTGATTTGTTTATTGTGTGTATACTGTCTTCTATTGTGTTGCCAATGCCTGGAGCTGTTTACAATAGTTTTGCTTTTAAAACACAGTGATGAATATAAACAGCAGTAAAAGCAGAGACAAATACAACTGATCTAAGAAAAGGGGGGATGGGGGTTCTAGAATCAGCAGGTCAAATTCCTGCTGTAAAGGAAAGCTCTTGGTCCTGCTATGTCCCACAGTTGCACAATCTAGGTATGGCTACAAAAATGCTACAGTGCTATCTAGGCAATATCAAAACAATGCTTAAAAAAGTAAATTCTTACTGAACAAGGTTTACAGAAATCAGAAAGGTATGAGCAGCTGCTAACCACATCAAGGAGATCACTGCAAAACTTCAGGAAATCAAAGCAAAAATACTGTCCCTTTCAGCCGATGTCCTTATTTTGCTCAGCAAAATAAATTGGAGTCAGTTCTGACCTGCTTAATGTACATTTTGTGAAGGTTCATAGAGCAAGAAGCCTGTCTTTCTTTACATTCAACGTCTTTTGGTGCTGCTAGATCATTTTTATGCAACTATGATGCTTATTCAATTAACCATATTCAATTTCATTATCACTAATATTTTGTTTTTATATCTATTTTGTTCAGTGCATGCACCTATGGCAAGAACATAGAACTTGTAAAGTTTCTTCTTGATGAGAATGTGTTAAGTGTCAATCACCAAGGAAGGGATGGACACACAGGTAAGCCTGCAAAGATGTGTGTGTTTATAGACTTTTGCCTCAAAATTCAAAATAAAATAAAATCCAGTAGAGGGAAAATTGAAAAAGTTATACGGACAAAAACTTATTAAGAACACAAGACCCTTAGTGGACCAAAGCATTCTGCTTCCACAATGACCTGCTAGATGTTTCTGGAAAGTCCATCAACCCAGAAGCAAGCCTGGATCCTATGAGGTGGTGATCAGCTGCTCAAGCCTATCCCACAGGTGTTGTACATGAAGGTAGTCTTGGCATTTGAAGAAGTCATAAAAACTAGAACCTCCGTAAACAGTTGTGTAGCACCAAACAACTGCAAATGATGTCTCTTTACAAGCAATGGGTGGAACTGAACAAAGCAATGTTGGATGTCAGATATTGCCCTTTGGCTGCTACTTGGCCATTCCTAGTCTAGGACAATGCCAGATAGCGTCCAGACTATGTGAAGGTTAAAGGGGTGGTGAGGTCCAGAGCGCTGCTGTGAGTGCTGTCCACAATGCCTATTTCCTCTGGCTGAGTTATGAGCTTCCCATATAGAAAAAGAAGGTCTAATGAGGGCTTCTACTTCCTTTTGCTTGACTACTAGAAGGATCCTTGGTCAATCATGAGCACTGCTTTATCAGGCTCACTATGCAAAAAATGCCTACTCACATTCAAGTGGTTTTGAGTAGAAGCCCCCTTCCGACATTTCTAGTTCAAAATAAGATGGTGGTGGTGGTGTTTTCATGTTCATCCAAGTCCCTTCCCACTTTACTGAAGCAGCCAGAATGACTGCATAGCACTATTTTCTTTAACAAGACAATGGAATACTTACATTTCATCTTCCTTCTAAAGGTTGGAAGGCTTCAGATTTTAGTGCAATAAAAAAAGGTATACATTAACAGTACAATATGTCTAATTAATTAATTCTAATAATTAAAAACAAGCCCCAGCTCCGTGGTGTTCAGTGAGACTCCTAAGAGAGTGTATATAGGATTATTTATTTAGTAAGTTATTTAAAACTTTTGTAGATCATCCCATTGCCGAAGTCTCAGGATGGTTTAACAATAAAATGTAAGAACAGAAAAAATACTTAAAACACAGCATCCTAAAATTTAATAATAAAAACCCCATTTAAAACAGTCAGGTCTTCAAACCTTGCGAAAATAAAAAGGTTTGATCTGGCACTGAAAAGAATAAAGTGACGGCACCAGGCGAACTTCTCTGGGGAGTGAATCCCACAATTGGGGTGCCACCACAGAGAAGGCCCTTCTCTGGATAGTCACCCTCCTCATCTCCTTCAGGGAGAGCCCCCAAAGAAGAACCTCTGCCCCAGATCTTAAGGGGTAGGCAGGCACATATGGAAGGAGACGATCCTTCAGGTAGAAACACAGAAACACAGCGAGTCAGAAGGAGCCTCCCAGGCTAGACCCTAAGCCATTTAGGGCTTTATAGGTCTTCACCAGCACATTAAATTGGGCCTGAACTTCAACTGGAAGCCAGCGTAGGTGGAAAAGGATTGGCATTACATGTTCATGCCTGCTGGTCCCTGTTAACAACCTGGCAGCCCTATTCTGGACCAGTTGAAGTATCCAGACTGTCCTCAAGGGCAGCTCCATGTAGAGTCCGTTACAGAAGTCCAATTGGATTGCACTCTCACACATCCTCTTTCCACACTTTCAGTAAAATAGCTAAAGAAGGTACTGCCTGTTCTCTGAATAGAAAATACATTATCCACTGATATACCTGGAACTTAAATATTACCTGATACCAGCAACACTTCCTCAAGGTTCTTCCTTTGGTTTTATTTATTTATTTATTGACTTATATCCTGCCTTTTTCTTACAAAGGGCTCAAGGCAGCTTACATCATTTTCTTCCTCCATCTTATCCCCACAACAACAACCCTGTGAGGTAGGTTGGGCTGAGAGTCTGTGACTGATCCAAAGTCACCCAGTTGGCTCCATGGCTAAGTGGGGACTAGAACCCAGATCGTCTGAGTCCCAGTCCCATGCTCTTAACCACTACACCACACTGGCTCTCTGGTTCTTCCTGTTAGCAGAATAAATGCTGCTAGTAGAATAAAATCATCCAGAATGACTGCTAGAGAACACTGTAGAGCTGGGCTGGTGCTCTCAGAGAGATTGCTATTGCTATATAATTGCTATTATAACAATTCCTTTTTCAAGGATATCCTTTCATGATTTCTGTTTTTCTGCTATAAACTCCTTTATGAAAACCTTCCCACAGTAATGTTTGTCCTCTTTCCTCCCTTTCTGTCCATTAATTTTCCAGGGCTACATTCTGCTTGCTATCATGGCCATATCCGTCTTGTCCAATTTTTACTGGACAATGGAGCTGATATGAATCTTGTGGCTTGTGATCCTAGCAGGTCTAGTGGTGAGAAAGATGAGCAGACCTGTTTGATGTGGGCCTATGAAAAAGGTATTACTATTCTAACTTTCTATATTTTACATTAAAGAAAAGATAGCATTACAAACTGTGAAAGACAGGACAACATACAAAAACCAAAGCTCAAGCTAGGCATGTTAAAAATGGCTGTCATCATGTGTCAGCTTCTCACAAGGACAGAATAAGAGATATCAAGTTTGGAATTTATGCTCACACAAATGCCAACATGCTAACCAAAGCTTTAACTCTACACAGATTCAGCCACAACCCTTATCATTTCAATAAAATAAACATTCTAAAAATCTATAATTACATACCTCAGTTCAGAAAAGTCTGATTTTTTTCCTGCAAAAATATAGGAAAAGGTTTAAGGAAAACCTTTTCCCCACTGTTACCACTGAACTGGCTATCAGAGACACTATTAGAATGCAATTATCCATGAAGTCCATTAGGAAGCAAAGGATTACTATTGATTTTATGTGGAAGGAAACTCGGTTTCTGTTGTGATGGGCAGCAGAATAAACTTCCTTTAACAATAGATAGCTATCCTTGATTTCCTGCAGAAACTCTTCAAAGAGTTCAAAGCATATGTCCATGGTTTCTACTATGCTGTACTGTGTGTTATGCATGTCACAGATCTGCCTTGGCAACAACTCAAATTCACATTTGCTTCCTTTTGTCCTCCAAATTTAACAAGGAACTGATGATATTTACTTGGAAGTTTTTCCATATTGCTGAGACATGGTATGTTTTTATTTGAAACTGTGCACAAAACCGGTTTTCTTTTTTCTGAAGTCATAAACAGCTTTAGTTTAGAGGGCAATCTCTAGGCTATAACAAACCCTTTATTGGGTTCAGTAAGCACTCTCACATTATCCAGAATGATTTAACTAATCTGTATGTAGTCAGAATAATTCAACTGTGTTTGCATAAATGGATTATTAGACCTCCTGTGTTTTCAGGTATGTTGTTATTATCAGTTGACCAATTTGAGTTATTAAATTTATGTAACCACCCATGAATAAATTTTCTCTGGGCAGCTTACATGTCAAGACAAACAAAATGAAATGCTAAAAATATACAAAACATCATGAATAAAATGAACAAACAATAAAAATGCTACATTTAGAAAATGTTCTTCTAATTAAGAGCATAAAAGAATTAGCAGCTCAGTTTAAAACCATATTAAAACAGCAAGATCTCAAAAAGAGCTTATAATGTTCAAGTCATTTGATTCAAGAGTCCATTTCAGATTGAAGAGGCTCATTAAGAGGTATATATGCGGGGGGGGGGGTGTTTTGCCAAAGGCAAAGGGTGCTTTTTGGATCCAGAAGCAATGAGCACACAGGTGGGTTAAAGTCTAAAGATTTGATTCTAAAACAGGCACAATAATGTAAACAGACATAATAACATGGAAAAAAGAAATACAATAACAAGCAAACTGGTTTTCCTCAATCAGCTGTCAGCTGAAAAGGATGGTTCCAAGGTCAGCAAGCAGCTTAGAAAAACATTCTCTTGCATGCTGGAGAGCCTCAATGGAGTTTTTTTTTTTTTTTCGTGTGTGTGTGTTGTGGGGGCCGTTTGTAAGGTAGGAATAGAAGGGCAATTGTGTCACACCAACCTAACTCCTCAATATACAAAAGTCTTCTGGTGATTTTTCTCTACAGAGGGGTGGAGAGAGAGAGGGAGTTCAATAATAAATTACCCATAAAGATTTCAGATTACCTGCACTGAGGATGGAAAAACATTTCTACATCAGACCTGGAAATGGATCTCAGAAGCCCCTCAGCCATGCAGATTCACACTTGTGTTACAGCTTTTCTGATCCAGATGGCTCTGGGAGCCATGATGGGAAAAATACTCTCTGTATCAAGAACTCTAGGAGAGGCAGTACAAGCAGTGGTGAAATTGGCAGGAGATTCATATGATAGAGGTTGGAAGGCAGCACACCCTTACAGAGCCATACTGAAGGCATTGGAGGGCAGCATGCATCTCATGGACCGCTATTCTACTGTAATGCAGTCTGAGATGTACTTGTGTATTGGCCAAGTCTCAGTCTTAGTTTTCTTTTGCTGGCAGTCTGGGAACATGGTAATACAGTAAGATGGATAGCTGAGCTATTTCTTCATTCTTTGCTATTTTTCAGGTCATGATGCTATTGTCACACTTCTGAAGCATTACAAGAGACCCCAGGATGAATCCCCTTGTAATGAATACTCCCAACCTGGAGGAGGTATAGTATTGTCAAGTTGTTAATGTTGCACTGCTGAAAACTAGATGTTACAACTAGTGTGTGGGTGCACACAAAATAGTGTAGTAAGGAGAGAAGGAGCAGGATTTGGAAGAAAGGAGGGAACTATTTTGAAATGAGGAGCACAAGAATTAGAAAGGACAATAGGACCTCTGGAAGTGAGCATCTGCTCACTCTATTTCAGGAGCAGGGGAATTTTTACATCTGAAATAAGCACGATTAAAAGCATATGGATACACTTATCTTTGGGCCACGGATATTTGATTCTGGGAGGCCCCCTTTTTAATGTTCCAAGAATCATGGGTTATGGGTCAAAACCTTTCCAGAACAATAAATTTTATTGCAGCAAGATCTAATGTCACCATGTTTTTAGAAGCTTTATATCTTCTTATTTTAAAGAATTGTTTTTTTTTCTCTTAAGTCATCAGTATTAAGAATCTATAAAGTTTCCGTAGCTTTAATGGAACTTCTTGGCATTTTCATATGAAAATGAAATGCTAATGAAGTGAGATCAAATGTATATCATGTACAACATTCATATTGTTTTTCAAAACACTTTTATAAGCATTGTGATTTTTTTAACTTTAGCTACTAATAAACAAACATACAGTACACTACATTTTTAAATATCTTTTTGCCATTCTTTGTATTGTCTGTTAGTTCATCTACTTTAACTGTTTCGTACCTTTTTACTTTTTTATTTTTTCTTCTTTGTTTTTATGGATTGTGTAAATCATCCAGAGAGCTTTGACTGTGGGGTAATATAGAAATTAAACAGTCATAATAATCAGAAGAAGTTTCACTCTCCTTTTTTTTCAGATGGATCCTATGTGTCAGTTCCATCTCCCCTAGGGAAGATTAAAAGCATGACTAAAGGTAATGCAATAATGAAGGAAACCCCATAGAATTTTAAACTTCAGTACAAAACTTCATTACTTGAGAAAGGCCAAATTTTTGCACAAGTCCCATTGATACGTATATAATAGACCTTCGTATTCCAAAGTGTTGTTAAGACAGACATTATTTATTCCACAGGCACATCTGACTCAGTGGCATGACTAATGACACTGGCATCTTGGATGGGACAGTGTTTACACTGGTCCAACGCCTGCATAAAATGGATTTGCCAATGTTTTCCTGTCAAGACTCATGTCTTAGAGCATTTGACTGATATAAAGAAATGTACCAGACAACACTGCTTCTAACACTTTATTTCCATACCAGGAAAATTTGCATTGGTCAAAGTACTGCCTAGAAGGAAGCTGTTAAGACACAGGAGACCTCCCAGAATATCTCTCCTGTGGAATATAGGAAGCTGTCTCATGCTGAGTCAGACTATAGGTCCTTCTACTCCAAAACTGTAAACTCTGGCTGGCAGTGGCTGTCCAGGGTTTCAAGGCTGGGTTCTTAAGTAGATCTCCCTTGAGAGGCAGGGATTGAAGCTGGGACCATCTGTGTGGTTCTGTTATTGATCTATGGCTCCTCCAGAACTGGAAGCACTTTCCATGCAAAGTCATGACCTAGTCTCAACAACAGAGACAAGTGAGGAAAATGGAAATTTAGAATGAGGAAAAATATACAAGTGGGGCAAAGCCAATGTCAATTCCTGATATACTGTCTGAGACCTAGTGTATTCATTAAAAAACAAAACAGTGCATTAAAACATGAATGTGGAATCGGCTCCCCAGAGATGTGCACCAGGTGCCTTCTTTGTACACATTTCTGTGCCAGGCAGACTTTCATTTGCTTTCATTAACCCTTTTTAATTTTTATTTCTGTCATCAGTTTATCATTAATTATCTTATTCCATATTTCATTATACCATTCATGCCTTTGCAAAACCCAATTCTGTTTCCAATATTTAGCTATCACTAGCCTAACTCCCATTATCATACTTACAATCAAGTCTTTCTTAGCTTCATTTATATCTTGCTTTTCTATCAACAGTAATAAGACCATTCTCGGTGACATTTCCAAATCTACATCTAAAATTTGTCCAATTTCCTTAAATACCATAATCCAAATCTTTTGTATATTTTCACAATCCCACCACATATGTTTATAAGTTCTGCTCTCTTTACTACATCTCCAACTTATATTAGAATATTTATCATCAATTTAATTTAACTTATCTGGTGTTAAATACCATCTCCATATCACCTTGTAGCCGTGCTCTTTAATTCTAACAGACATATTCTTATATACTCTTCTATTCCAAATAGTCTTCTAATCCTTGTCTTTTATCTCATCTACATCCATTTCCCAAATTGATTTTAAACTTCTTGTCTGATCCCCTAACTCCATTAATATCCTATAGATTTTGGCAATTCTTCCTTTACTTGTATATTCTTCCTCAGTCTCACATTCTTTTATAATCATTTCAAATTTTGGTAATTATCTTTCTTCCTCTTTAAATTTATCCCCCATCTTTATCCATTTTTCTAACTGAATTAAATTTAACCAATTTAATTTAACCCCTAGCAATATATTCCTTAATTGTATTATATTTTTATCTTATTTTTCCAGTCTTCCCATTTATATATATGGTTATTTTTTAATTTATTAATCCAATCCTTTAATTCTATTTTTGGGAAATTTTCCCATTTCAACCACTGGTGTTAACGGAGAAATTCCAGGGATTAAATGTTGCCTCCATTTTCATATACTTCCATTGTATTTTTTAAAAAGGGATTTTGAATTCTCTTAATAATCTTTTTAATATCCTTTTTAAACCAATATGACTCTAAATGATTGCCTATTTCCTTTAATTCTTTTAATTCAATATCACTCCATATTAATTCTTTATTTTGAGCTATAATATCTGGAACTATCTTTAATTGATTTGCAACCCAATACTTTTTAACATCTGGAATGCCCAGTCCTCCTTTTTGATGATTCATACCATAATGCTTTATGTACTCTTCCCTGGTTGAGGTTTTTGTGATCTAGGCTGCCATCAAGACATCCATCCACTGGATGGCACATGTTTAGAACAAATGTATGCCTCTCTCATAAATCACCACATCATCAGGAAAAAGGAACTCAGTTTCTTCTGCTCTGCTTCACAACCTTATCTGTCTTACAAATTCAGTGCTCTTAACACCTTCAGGTATTTAAGCAATGTTATTTTTATTAGACTCCAGTTTGTAGGTGATAATAAAAGTAATCCCTAAAATACTTTTATGTTTCTTACAAAGTTTTCTACATTCATCAAGTGATAGGAAAGAGGAGGCAGAAATCCTCCCTTAAAGCCTTTAAAGCTTAATTTTTTAAAGAGTCTATAAAATAATTCCTCAATATTCTGGTCTTTTAAAGAGACAGACACCTTCCCCTTTACCTTGTATCCAAAACCATGCTATTTATCAAAGTAGATACTTCCAATTAGATCAACATTCAGAGAGAGAGAGATAAATTTAGTGTCTGATCATCACCATGACTAGAAGTCCCCCCCCACACACACACACACACACACTGGATTTTTATTATTTGTTTGATGGTTTTTAATCATGAACTGTTCATGTGGCTATTATGACCATCAATAAAAACTTTGAATGAATGAATGAGATTTGGGTCTTCTGTGTGAAACTGTCTGGACTGATTGACTGAAAGTGCTTCCTTAGGACAGCTGTTTTCACATTGTCACATTGTCACACTGTCATCCACAGCCCTGTGGATGTCTATACAGAGTTAGTTTCCGCTGCCCAGTGGGGATACTTTAAAGTTAAGGTGTATAAAATTGCAGATTTGGTTTAAATTCAGTAAGAATTGTACTTGTGAAATAGAGTCTATCTTCAAGAGAAAATTATTTATTATTACAACTACAGTTGATGGTAGTATTTGTACATCTTGTAGCAGTGCAAGCTAAACTGAGACATTCTGCAAGATAACATATTAGAGTATTAGGGTGACTTTTTATTAAAAGTTAAAAACAATGACAGGGATATAAAAGACACTACTATCAAGTGTAAACCAACTTCATTTTAAAAGAATTATTTCTAAACTTATTTCTAAATATTAGGTATAATTCAATCACATTTTGATAGTTCTTTTGACTATCTGATAGTTCTTTTGACTATCTGTTATGAATTTTCTTTCCAAATATTTGCTTGGGATATATCATGATTTTTATCCATGCAATCAGAAGGCATATTTAAATGTGAAATGTTTGATAAAACTCTTATAGCCAGCAAAATGGATCAACAAGGTAGTCTCAAAATTTAGGGGTGTATCAAATCTAATTCCAAGAATGGAAATGGAATGGTAATAGAAACACAGCCTCACTAGCCACTGTTTGAGAGATAGAAGAGAGAACTAATTCCTTGTATAAATGATTTTCTGCATCCATTACATGATCCAGACTGAATATGTATATGGAATGGTGTTCTTTAATGATAAACTGCTAATGCCAAAAGCTCTAAGGATATGGCAAATCTTTGTTTATTATTGGATACTGAAACAAAGAGGTACAGATCAAGTCAACCAATAATAAGCCATTCATTTTACATATTTATTGTTAAATGTGGTACTTTTAATGTATCTTTCCACTGCATTTTACAAATAGCTGATTTTCTTTTGTAGAAAAGGCAGATGTTCTTCTCCTCCGTGCTGGTCTGCCATCCCATTTTCACCTCCAGCTCTCAGAAATTGAGTTCCATGAAATTATTGGTTCAGGTACAAGGAAATGGAAATTTTCGAGAAAAGGGAACATTTACATGTTGCTGTGTTCTAATTTGATTTAATTTGTTGCAGGATCATTTGGAAAAGTATATAAGGGGAGATGCAGGAATAAAATAGTCGCAATCAAACGGTAAGCATTAGCAAAATATTCTATTACATTTCTTTACTGATTAAGAGTATTTTAAAATGGCATTCTTGAAGCTTCACTTGATTTTTTCCCCCCTTATGCTACATATTAGTTACCGAGCCAACACCTACTGTTCCAAATCAGATGTTGATATGTTTTGCCGCGAAGTTTCCATCCTGTGCCGACTCAATCACCCATGCGTTATCCAATTTGTTGGTGCTTGCCTGGACGACCCAAGTCAATTTGCCATAGTCACACAATACATATCTGGAGGTTCACTCTTTTCTCTGCTGCATGAACAGAAACGGTAAACTGACTCACTTTCATGGGTTACTTTGGGCATCCGTCAGGGCTTACTGCATCATCTCCACACAGCCACACTCCTGATCATGATAGGCCTGGAGTTTGCTGGCTCTGTACCCACTGATGACATTCATATAGGTGCTGTGTGCTCATCTGCAGGCCAATAGAGGCTGTAGCTGTGATTGAGCAGAAGAAAGGGAATGGAGTGGATGAATATGTTGGATTATTTAAATTAACCAGGGAAGAAGGAAACTGGGACAAGCAGAAAGGAAGATGGAATAAGGAGTGAGGAAGGAAAAGGCAGGATGAGGAAAATGAGATGCATGGAGCAGAGCTGGAATTAGTACTGTCTGGTGGGAAGACAAGACTGAGGAAGGCGAGGATGCAATGCTGAGGAAGAGGGATACAAACCTGAAATGGAAAAACAGCTCCTGAAAAACTCAGGGGAGGACTGGAGAGGACTTCTGGCTACAGCAGCCCAATTGCTAGACAGGGAACAGGAAGTCCATACTTAGCTGAGCTTGTTCACTCAGCTTATTTCATTGTTCAAAGCTTGTGACAATTATGTCCCCAACTTGATAGTTGTTATACCTTTTCTTGTTTAAAATGTTCTTCACCATCTTGATTGCTTTTCAGAAAATAAGGAAGTCTATAAATGCAAATAAATAAGCATTTCCTTTCTTAAGTTGTTTGTGTTCTCCCTATTTCCACAGTTTGAGAACATGTTGAACAATGTTTGTATTTTGAGTCTGGCTGGAAGGAACAGCAGGTCTATTATTACTGAGGCTGCTAGGTAGTAATAATCATAGCAGTGCAGGGATTTTATGACATAACAGAAGCTAGAAGATTCAGGAGATAAATGAATCTATTTCCCCCCTCACCCCATTTTGCCCTCTCAATTCTACAAAACAAAACAAAGATGCAGACTTTATCTACAGTGTGTGGTATCTATGTCCTGTAGAGCTATTTGTTATCCAGATGCCTTTGCAATATGATGTTTCTTTCTGCTTGTGATACACAGTGGCTTGGTTTATTTGAATAAATATACAGAAGGCTGATGCATACAGGGTGAAATTGTTTACTTCTAGTGCCATCCAGCATTTATCTGTAACTAAAGCAGATCTGATCCTTTATGACCATTTCAGCAGAGCTTCCATTTAACATACAGCGTGGAAGTTAGGTGTACAATGTGAAAAAAAAAAGACAGACTGGGGAGCAAAATGTGTTTAGGCCAATTATGAAACATGTCCCTCCACCCTCCCAGTCAGGGATCTTCTTAAGAACAGAGACTTTCTCATGAGGGGAGATGGAAAATAGCAACAAACTGAGAATTAACCAAGATTTAAATAGGACTAAAGCTATTTCCAATGTTTCATATGTTCAGATCATTTCTTATTTTAAAGTACTTGGAGACAACTTGATTTACAGATGACAGAATCTGAAAGGCATTCATAATCAGTAAGTTTGACATACTCATCTCACATCTCTCTAATATGACTAATACTATGTTTTCTTTTCATTGCAGAAATCTTGACTTGCAATCAAAATTAATAATTGCAGTAGATGTTGCCAAAGGTATGGAGTATCTTCACAATCTTACCCAGCCAATTATACATCGTGACTTAAACAGGTAGATTTTGCTTTTAGTTTCCTGTCATATGTAATTCTGAAATAGATATCAGATGCCCTACAGCACTATAATAGTGAACTGCTGACATAAGAATACTGGACTGATGATAGAGGTACTTTTATGATTGGACCCATAGTCTCTTTTGAAAGCATCTGTCTAGTGCCCTTGATTTCATTTTGAAACAAAAGGCTGTCTAATAACTTGACGCATATTAATCAGATGAGAGGCTTTCATGAAATTACATATTCTGGAGATG
Organism: Varanus komodoensis; assembly: GCF_004798865.1. Classification (NCBI taxonomy): domain Eukaryota; kingdom Metazoa; phylum Chordata; class Lepidosauria; order Squamata; family Varanidae; genus Varanus; species Varanus komodoensis. Next base: position 113,180,693 of record NW_025335268.1, read on the forward strand.
TTCAGTAAACAAGTGTCACTACCTGCTCTTTCAATCCAATGCATTATTTCTTTTTAAGGATCAAAGACTTGGCAAAACCTCTTCAGTGTAATTTACAAGGTAAACATGCAATAGATTGCGTTTAAAAAACAGGCTTTTCATATTAAATGGGTGTATATTCCTTTCAAACCTGACTCAGACCCCTTAAATGGTCAGAGGAGAAGACACACATACATCTGATGGTAAAGCATTTCATGAGGCCACTACAGAAAAGGTTTTATCTTTCTGCCCACAAGCATAATAGATTCTTATTGATGAGAAACATGAATCATTTTTAAAATGCCTATTTGCGGGGCAGTGTCCAAAACTTACTATACTGTCAACAGGTTGCTTTCACCAGCCAGGATCTCTGAACATGAAAACCCATAAGAAATTCCCAAGGTAGGGGAAGGGAACCTTCAAAGAAAATGGCAAGAGGGAGAAATTCTCTAAAAGAGAAATCACTTAGTTCATGTACTAGAAAAAGAAGGTAGAAAGACATATAGGCAGGGCAAATAGGCATGACAGATGATTACAATCTAGAGTTCTTCTTGACAATTTGAAAACAAATCAAGATGGTATTCAATCCATTCAAGAGCTCTTTGATAGAAGATCAGTAATTGTTTATGTAACTTGTTTCTAAGCTTTTGTACTAGTACTAGAAAATGACCAACATAATATCAGATTTTAAAAGGGATCAGGTAGGATCCAGGAAATTTGCTTTTGAAATTTGAAAATCTGATTTGTTTAGTCTTTTCTAGGTAAATTATAAGAAAAGCATAATTAATGACAAATGAAGCATATGGAAAGGCACATATTTATGAATATATGTATGTATATATATATCTGGCTTCCGTACATGTAAATCCTGTCTGCCTAGCCTTTTAGAGTTCTTTTAGAATGTCAGCATGCATGTGGGTAGGAGCAGTCTGATTTGACTTTTAAGTGCCTTTTAACAACGTTCTTCCTTCAAAGACTCCTGAGCAAACTTAGCATTCTTTTCTGGTTCTGTAATTGGTTACGCAACAGAAAGCAGACATTAGAAATAAATGGTCAGTTATTACAGTGTAGCGATGCATTTGCAAGGATTTCCTCTTTCACTTTGATTTGGGAATACAGTGGTATCTTGGCTCACAAACTTAATCCATTCCACATTGGTTGTGACCCAAGTCAAATTTCCCAATAAGATTCAATGTAAATAAGGTTAATCTGTTCTGGCCCCTTCAAATGTGGCTGTGAGCCAGTTTTTGGTTGCGAGCCAAGTCAAATTTCCCCATAAGGTTCAATGTAAATAAGGTTAATCCGTTCTGTAACTACTTTTTTTTTAATCAGAAAAATTTGAAACAAAGTGACAAAGAACAACAAAGTGCTGTACAGTACAGTGGAGAACACTAATCTAGGTGGGGGGGGAGATTATTGTTTTGAGGGCGAGTCCCCCTCCATAAGACATTGGGGAGATCTCTTTCAGGGGTTTCCTCTCTTCTTTGTCTCTTAGCTGCAGGGCCAATTTTGGTGAAAAATCTGTCTATAGTCACTTGTTTTTTCCTGTGCTGCATAACCCTCTGGAAATGAGAGACCATGTTATCGTTCATCAGATTCAACACTCTGTCCGTTACAGTTATGTTGGGTGACAGAAATCCTGGCATGGGCATGCTCCTGCAGGAAAGACGGGTGCCATCTTGGCCATCTCTCCCTCCCCCCTCCTCAACCAGCATGAATGTGGCCATCTCCCCACCCCCCTGAGTGGGGAGATGGCCATGATTGCAGTCACGTTTGTGCAGGGAAGACATGCGTGATCACGGGTGTGCTCCTGCAGCAAATTGTGACCCAATTTGGTCGTGAACCAAGGTGTTGGTGAGCCGAGGTACCACTGTATGTCTTGGCATACCACTCCGTCACATGAATGCAGCTGCTGTGCAACAGTGCAGTGAACTGAGCTGCGCTCAATACAGGTTCCATGTGTGCTTTAGCTCATGGTTCTGTTTGCTGTGGGAATCTCCTTATATATACCAAAATTGGTATGTGGGGATGGCTAATATTGCTGCTTATATCCATCTCCGTGAAAATGTAATTAAGAATAATATTCAGATAAAAGTGCAGTGTAGAACTGTATTTGCATTTCTTCTGTGTTGTTGCCGGAGGCTATTAATCCACAGCTGCTTCAAAGCTTTACAGTAATATTAACTCCCCAAAAATCTCCAGAGAAAGACACCTCTGTCTTTATGAAGTGCTCTACATTGCTAATTTATGTACCACTGACTTCAGCAGTCTTTCATGTTTCTCTGCCTACAGGGTATATCTGACCACTGAAGCTGATGTGGGGTATTTAGTTGAGAAAGCATATTAAGAATGAAATATGTGCATTTCATTTTTAGTTTATCTCTGTTCTGCTTTCCAAGGAATGCGACCAGGGCAGCATATGCTATTGACACTATGCCAGAGGTGACTTATACTAGTGTTACTTCAATGGTATAAGCAGAGATGTAGAACTGAATACTGCCCCAATACTACTGCAGTATACTAACAAGCAGGGCAAATTTCATTCATCCCACCACCTATGAATATACATTTTTTTCAAGAATTTGAGGAATATGCCAGCCTGTCTTCTGTACATATGCATGTGCTAGAATAAAGTTAAGAGGTTATTTGGGAAGTTGGAGAGGTGGCAAGACGGATTAGACATAAGAGAGACCTCCATAGAAATGGGCTCATTGCAGAAGGATTAAGGTTGTTTATGAGCTGAGACTTGCAAAGTATATTAGGAGGAACAAAAAGGGCTTCTATCAACATGTAAATAGCAAGAGGAAGAGGAGACTGGTAGAACCACTTAATAAGGAGGAAGGGGATCCAGTGACTGATACGAGGGAATAGGCTCAGATGCTAAATGACTATTTTGCCTCTGTGTTTTGCCCAAAGCAGGACAGGGGAGATCTACGTGGGGTGCCAGATGAGGCTGGGGATTTAGGGGCACAGATTAGACTCACCCACACACCCCCGGAAGTCAAGTAGCTCCTCAGGGCACTGGAGATTACAAAGGCGCCAGATGGCTTACACCTGAGGTTACTTTAGGAGTTGACGGCGGTACTCTCATGCCTGTTTTGAGACCACATGAAGAATGGCTGAAGTTCCAGAGGACTGGAGGGGGGCATCAGTGATCCAAGTCTTCAAAAAGGGGAATAGAGGGGACATGGGGAATTTCAGGCTGGTTACCCTTACATCCATTCTAGGGAAGACGATGGAAAGGCTCATAATAGGGAGAGATCTAGTAACCCTAAGTAGGGAAGGGAGGTTGGCAGCCACAACTGAGGAGCAAGTACTCTGGATCCAGAGGCCTCTGAACAGACTATGGAAGGAGGGGGACAACAGCATGGCATTCAGTGTGGGTAAGTGCAATGTCTTGCACTTGGGGCATAGGAATGGATGTCATAAGTACAGGTTAGGGGACAAGTGGCTGGAGAGAAGCACTTGTGAAAGGGATCTCAGGGTGCTGGTTGACTGCAGGCTAAACATGAGTCAGCAGTGTGATGCAGTCGTCAAGAGGGTGATTGCCACCCTTGGTTGCTTAGCCAGAAGCATGGCCTCTAGATCAAGTGATCTAGGTGGTTGAGGCCCCATTGGTGAGGGTGTTCAAGGATAGGCTAGACATGGTAGGCATGTTGTGAGCTGAGCTGGCTAGAGCCAGGGGTCAAACTAGATGGCCCAGGAGGCTTCTTCTGACTCACCCTGTTTCTATGTTTCTTTGTTTAGTAAATGATGGTTTTATTTATTTAAAACATGTATATGCTATCCGATTGTGCCATCACAATCCCTAACTATGCTAACCCTAAGAATACAAATTCAGCAATCATCAGCAACAGTATTCACACTCGCATTCACACAATACTCACTCATGGCCTAAACCCTCTCCAGTGGTGATCAATCGTAGCAGGGTTGCTGGTGACCAGTTCAGCACTGTCCTGGCACACACAGGAGCTGGAAAGCCCAGGCATTTTATACCTTAAAGTTGGCACTCTCAGCTTAGTCCAACTGGATCGAACAGCGAACTTCTCTGAGCAGAGCTGATGCAGAATGTGCTGGTCTGTCTTTATCTTGAACACACACACTTGTCAAATTCCATTCTCTCTCTGAATGGTACAAGGAAGGCTTATCTTATCTGTTACGTTCCATTCTCCAACCACTCCTGGCTTTTCAGTTTTGCTGTGCAAAAATAACTACGTCTCAGTCAGTCCCATCATGGTCTTTAATTCTCCATTTTCTTCTGGGTCTTAGGCCTTCAGTAACACTGTTACATACAATTACAGAATAAAAATAAGAACAGATCGAAATTTTCTCTGATATTTTTCTTTCTTCCCCTGGAAAAATAAATGGCTACTTTGTAGACTTTTCTCCAGATTTGATTTGATTTGATTATTTTTAATGATGACCCACTTCCCTCTCTCCTCCCCATGATATACCATGGTGGTGCTTGCTGTGAAGCAAGGTGGAAAGCAAGCAGGCAATACAGCCAAAGTTCTTGCCACATATAGCTGCCATACAACAAAACAAAAACAAAAACCTTCAGGAAAACAGAAAGTACTTGTGCTAGAATCCCAGTAAGTAGTGAGCTCCACCTATGACAAACAGAGGGAGCATATTTTCCCCACTGAAATCTATCACCAAAGCCTCACATCCACTCAAGTAGGTTAAAGAATGTAAAGGGGCTATTTGTGCTCAGCTTTCCTTCATTCCCCATTTAAAATGGTTGGTTTAGTTACAGGTTGTAAGAGTTACAGTACACTGGTTTGTTTTGTGTTTTTGTCCCCACCTCTTTCATCTTTGGCCATGCCCAATCTGTTTTTAGTCACCCTCACCACTAGAAAGTGACCTGAAAGTGGCCCCTGAGAGCTTCATTAAAATTCAGTTTGGCCCACAGGATGAAAGGGTTTCCCCATCCATGGTTTGATAGTTCTTCTGAGTAATCAGTGAAATGTAGTGATGACAAATATTCCTGCTGAAAGGAACCAAGTATGAAGTCCCAAACAGCAGCAACAGCAATACAGTGGGTGGTGCTCTCCAGGGAGTTCTAGTTGGCCAGAAAAAGAGTGGCCAAGTCGCATGCAGGCAGAGGTTTGCACATATGGGATCTACAGATGGTAGCTTTCAAATGGTCACCCTACAGCTGGCCTGGATCCATGGATTAAGATCTGAGTAGCCATAGGTCTCCACTTGACATTGACAACATAATGTTTTGATGATGTCTAAGATTTTTCCGTTGCACTAGTGGAGAGGAATAATTGTAATCATTTCACAAACCCGCAATAATCAAAAGAAAGACACTGTACCATATCTGTCTTATTTTAACGGAGAAAAGTTGAGTGTCAGAACCTAGCCTTTTTTTTTTTTGTAGTGACTAAGCATCATTTTTGTGTCTAACAATCTGCAAAAGTTTGTAAGAACCACCTTAGTGATATACTGAAAGAATCAATGGCATCTCTACCGTAATAGGGCTGGGTGGCTGTTACTCCACTTTGGGGGAGAGAGAAGGGGAGGGAGGGAGAGAAAAAGAGCCCCTCATAGAATCTTAGCAATTGACTTTCATTAAATCTATATTGTATTAAGGTAGAATGATCTGTCACTGACCCTATTTCTTTAGAGAAGAAAAATACATTTAATAGGCATTGACTCTCCATTACCCTGAAAGAATGTGTCAGGCTTGAAGCACTACTGAGTTTTGTAAGGGGGAAGATTGATTACATGTGTCTTCTATTCTTTTCCTTATTTCTATTTTCCCCCTCTTCTTCTTACCACTGTTTTCATAGAAATAATGGGATGAGGTATTCTTGGCCACACTGTCTTGAGGTGGGGATGGCCGTAAGAGCAATCAATTTAATACTGAATCTGATGAACTCTTTATTAACCTTGTCTGGGTTCTGCTGAATTTCTCTCTTTCTCTCACTTGCATTTCCTGAATGCAAGGCTTAAATGGCTGCTATTCTCACACACATTTTCAAAAGCTTTAAGTCCCACTGAAGTAACAATGGCACTTGAGAGCTTTCTTATTTGCTTTGATACTCTTTCCCCTAGATATGTGTGTATGTGTATACTCATGTACACACATACACAGTGAAAAATAGATATTATAGCAAAACTGAAAGATCTCAGGCTGAGAAGAATATATTTAATAGCACATTCTCTTTTCTTTGAAAGAAACAAGACAGATTCCCGGACATTCTTGTCAAAGCAGTTTCAGATAAACTATGTTTAAAAGTTGAAAAGGAAACTCTATTTCTGGACCTAACAGAGTCACTGGCACGACAAAGTCCAACAACCAACTACTTAGGGCAGCCAGTTGTAAGTTTTTTGCTATCGGCAAAAATGAATAAAACCACCGGACTGATGCAGTAGCACTAGCATAAGTGACATCTAGTGCAATGTTAATAATGGAAGCAGGTGTAGCCTGTTTCATGCAGAATCCATCACAACAGCATCCACTATTGGCATTTTGCTAGAGATCACTTTACACAAATACAGCAGCAGCTGCATGGGTTGTCTGTCTTCTCAGAGTGCAATATAGTAAAGTGGAAAAGCATTGCTCCTTTTCTTCCTTCTTCCATCCTTCCTTTCATTCTATCCTGCCTTTCTGCCCCACCTCCTGGATCCATGGCAGAAATCATGAAGGTTCAATACCAAAGGGAGAGTATATCTCATAATGGGTAAAATTCCTCTTCCATTCATCCTTTTCTAACAGAAGTGAGTGAGTCACCAGTTGGGGATAACAGATGGTCTAGATATGGCCCATGTGCTAAAAATGCTGGCCTATGCTTGGTGTTTTTCATTTCAGAGTAGCCTTATGGGTATCTCTCGTTGATGAATGTTTTCATTTGATAACTAAGTATAGGGTCACAACATAATTCTATTTGTCATTCGCAAAACCATGTAAATGTGTTGAAGAAAAATAGATGTGGGAGATAAAAATTTCATGAACCCATTACGCTTTTAAAATTTAATATCTCATTCTATGAGTTTGCTTTATTTGAAGTTGAAAGTCTTGAAGGCACTGATTTGTGAACGTTTTAGTTGGGGGAGTATAAATTTTGTCTTCCTGTAAAGAAATATTTTGTTGCTCACTTGGCTGGTCTTTCTGTAGCCCTAGCAATAATATGGGTGATGCTACACTGTTTTGTAGAGACCATCAATTTCACTTTCCCCTTTTCATGTGTCCTGCTGCCAAATAGTTCATTTATTTTCAAATACTTGTCTCTCTGCTAAATCTACTTGGCTCTTACAACATTTTTTTGATAAACACCATAGGGGAACTGTGTCTACATTTGTACTTTCTAACTTGCTGTGCCTTTCATAGTCCATATGTCTGGAACACACATTGCAACAAAAACCCATTTCCAGTCTCCACGGTGTCATGATATGGCTGCAAAGTGTAGCGTCTCTTTCTCTACCTTATGCCACACACACAGTTTACAATAATTTAAAATAATCCCATCTCTGAATCTGAATTGATGACAAAGAATGGGTCACCATATTTCACTTGGTTGTTGACTGACACACTACTCTGGGCAAGTTAAAATATGTCATTTGTTTGTTTGTTTGTTTCCTCAGCTATGCTGCCCCATAACCCAAAGGTTCTCTGAGAGGTTTACAAATGCTGAAAACAACATACAATTTTGATAAACAAAGCAGATAAAATAGATTAAACAACAAAACAATAGTTGAAAGCATCTCATCATAAAATGTGAACCACACGCAACATGATAAATTCAATCAATAAGTTAACAAACCAAGAATAAATAAATACCATCTAAGATCTGATTACTTAGTTTCCATCCCTAATTGTAGCCTTAGGGTGGCCTTCGCTTCCAAACAATGTATACTGCTTTACTAACTGGTCACTATTCCCATATTCCAATGGAGCAGCGTGTCTGCATCTGTGGATCACCCAAAGTAGAGGACATTTTGCATTGTATTCTTCATTGCTCATTATATTGGAAACGTAGGGAAATTTTTTTGACTAGTATACAACCTGCATTTAATGCCTACTCTGATTCAGAGAAGTTAGTGTTTTTGTTGTCAGATGTTGATGTGCACGTGTCATATCGAGTATCTCTTTTTGCTCTTCAAGCTAAAAAGATAAGAGCTAGAGAGGCTTTGAAGGGGATACTGCCCAGAATTACACCTGGTCTGTCTTTTAGTACTATGTTTTAATACATTTGATGTATGGTTTTATTTGTTAATTCAATGTTCTACCTTGTTAACCTGTAAAGGCCTATGAATAAATGCAATAGACTGACTGACTGACTGACTGAGAATAAATATATAAGTAATCCATAACAAAATATAACAGTATAAATTAAATAAATTAAATTAACAACAAGCTTGCTTAAAGAAAAAAATTTACACCTGGTGTCTAAAAGAAAGAGGAGTTGATGTCAGCTGTATATCCCTGGGGAATCAGTTCCATAGTCTTGGCACTATTGCCAAAAATGCCCCCCCTTTTAGCGCTTTTCCCTTTTATCTAATGGGGGGCATTTGGAGAAGTTCCAAGGAAGATCTAAGTGGGTGTGTAGAAATATATGGATAGAGGTGTTCTCTCAGGTGCTATGGTCCCAAGCCATTTAGGGCTTTATATGTCAAAGACAACAGTACGAATTTGGCCCGGACTGGAACAGGGAGCCAGTGCAGCTGACAGAGGACTATTCTCATCAGCCAGTCCTCATAAGCTGCTAAGCTACCCTGTTATCTATTAGTTGTGATGTCTGGACTGTTTTCTAGGTAGCTCCACAAAGACCACATTACAGTAATGCCAGTGAGAGGTTACCAGTGTATGGGTCACTGTGGGAAAACTCCGCTCACCCATGCAGGAACATAGCTGAGAAATCAGCCGAAGCTGAAAAAAGATGCTCCCAGCCACTGAGTCCACCTGAGAAACCAGGGAGAACGTGGGTCCAAGATCACCCCTAAGCTATAAACCTCATCCTTTATGAGGAGTGCAATCCTGTCCAAGATAGGTTGAAAATTTCCTAGCTGGAGTGCAGGCTTTCATTCCATCCCTGCAGCTCAGTCTTAAATCACTACTGACAATAGAAATGTTGCAGGACAAACTGGGCTTGTATTTTCATAAGCAGTAAATTGCATTTAGACCCCTAACTTTCATAAAAGGACAATGGAATCAGGTGTCCACAGTTCCCCTATGCAATAAATATGTTTATTTCTGAGTAAATGCCAATAAAACACCTAAAAAGAAAGATAATCGATACAAAAGATGAAATGGGATAAGCGGCAGTCACGTTAGTCAACAGGTCCATTTGGCAAAGTGGATGTGCTGAACTGGTGCCTAAAACTGGTAATGAATTGAATGAGAGCTAATAAACTGAATCTAGATCAGATGTTCTGTTGACAGCTTTTTGCACACTCCTGACTTATAAAGCTCTAAATAACTTAGACCTCACAAGCCTTTTAAAAAAGAAATCTTATTTCACATTAACTACAATAACCAGAAATATTCCTTGAAGAATAGTCAGAGCTAAAGGATTTAAACATCAAGGTAGAGCAAGACTTATATAAAGAAGCAACTAACATCTTAAGGCAAGTATTGGGAAATTGTAACATGATCTGGTCATATAACAGGCACAGTGCAGCCATTAGCAGAACCCTGTTTTTCTCTCTCCCTACCTATGTGGGTACGTGTACAGGCAATGCAATGGATTGTTAGGGCTAATGAGTGGTCTGCACCTGCCACCAAAATCTCCACTGAGCTTACTGTGCCTTGTAAGTGAACCATATTCCATATTCCACTGGCCAGTAGTCAGATTTATTAGGTTGATTTTCTCTGAGAGCAGGAACTTGGGCTTGTACAATGCCTTGTCCAAAGCATCTCAACTAGGTCATATCTTGTCATTTCATTACCAGGAAAAGACCTTTTGTTATTCCCTCAGATCTTTACATGTTCTACCAGTTCAAATCTGTTTAATGTTTCTTTTATCTCCTTTATTGCTGATCATTATTGAATTCTCAATTTACTTTTATTCTTGTTGTAAACTGTTCTAAACATTGGTTATAAGATTACATACAAATGGTATACAGAGAGAGGGAGTGTATTTATCTTTGTTACTCATAAATTAAGAAGGTAGATAATAGATCAGTAGCTAGATAGACAGATGATAAACTGACCAGATGGAATGCAAGTAGTGACTCAGAGAAGTATTGCTAGTTCTATGTAGTTTATCAAAGTAAACAACACGTGATGAATTTACTAAGCATTCTGAAATTATCACCAGTGAGGTGCTATTCTGAATTTTACATAAGAAAATTCTGTACTGATATTTTGTAATGTTCCATGAAAAGTTATCAACACAAAAAAGACATTTCAGAAGTAATCTGTCCTTTGAGTAGAGGAAGATACTTTGAGTGAGTAAAAATTGTTGATACTTCACATCTGAAAGCATTTGACTGGGATGTAATGTAATGCATATCATGAACAGAGCCAGCTGGACCCAGGGGTCAGACTAAATGGTCCGAGAGGCCTCTTCTGACTTGGCTCTGTTTCTGTGGTTCTATGTATTGCAGGTACAATTCTTTGTGGAGTGTGTGCTGGCTGTGTTTGGATGAATGCTATGTCTATGCCTTGCCCATGGAAGAAACATGATAAAGGCAATAATAGCTGAGCTCAACTGCTGATTCTGCTGAAAGTATCCACCACTACCTTCTCAATGGGAAAGGAAAAGTGAAATGTCTCACCTATCCTATGAGAATGTAAATTTTACTTGTAGGTGGTGCAGTAACTTCTCTGCAATTGTAATCCTCTTTGCCTTATTAAGCACTGGTGTTCAGAGCACATAGTTTTGTTTCTATGTTTCTTTAGTGGAAGTGATACCAAGCACAGTCACCTGCCCCATAATTATTTAATGCTTTTGTTTTTCCATGTCCTTATTCATCATTTATTTTTGCATCTATATCCTGCCTTTCTTCCTCTTGCAAGGCAGCTTATATTTTCCACTTTATTTTCACCATAAGAGTGCCCCCCATGTCATAGACTGCAAACAATTTGATTACACTTGGGCCATTTTGACTCAGCCTTAGCTGTGTCTCTCTTGCTTTGCTATCTGACACATATTGTCTCTTGATCATATAGGGTTTCCACTGATCATGTGTACCAGAAGCTCATCATGACAATATGGCAAAAGAAAGTAAATAGTACAAGGAATTCCCAATAGGATTTCTGATATCACTAAAAGGTCTTTAAAAATGTTCACTTTACTGGGAAATTGTTTAAGGATCTTGGACTGTTAAGCATTACCATTCTGGCAATTCTGTCATCTTGTAAAATGTTGCATTAAATTCTGTTATCTTACTCCACTTCCAATACTGTTATCAATAAATATGCCCTCAGTTTCTGTTGTTCTCTGGAAATATAATCCTTTACATAGTCACCATGTTCAGATCAGTTCCTTGGTAAATTATATCCCCTTCCCCTTCTTTCTCATTATACTTTGATGACCATATCCCTTTGTTGTACAGCCACAAAGTCGTTACCAACTCTTCACAACCCCATGAACATTCCTCCAGGTTCTCCTGTCCTCCACCATCCCCTGGAGTATGCCCATTCCATACCCTTGGGAATGGAATGTTCCATACCCTCTTAACGGTCAGGAAGTACTTCCTGGCATCTAAATTGAACCTTGGTTCCCTGAGCCTGGCCCGGTTAGAATGTGTCCTGCCCTCCTCTGCAGGGGAGAACTGGTGTCTACCCACCTCCACGTGACATCCCCTCATGTACCTATATGTTGCCAACAGATCCCCTCAGTCTCCTCTTCTCCAGGCTGAAAAGACCCAGTTCCCTCAGTCTTGCCTCATACGGCTTTCCTTGCAATCTGGTCACCATCCTTGTGGCCCTACACTGCACTGATTCCAACCTGCCTATACCTTTCCTGTAATGTGGAGCCCAGAACTGTACACAGTACTCCAGTTGCAGTGCAAAATACCTCTAAACCTCAGAGGTATTTCTGCACCTCACCCCACAAAAAACTAATAAGTTTTATGACATAGTGAATAGTAGCAGAGTGACTTAAGTAGCTCTGTGCAATTGAAATCATTGTAGTATGCCATCTTCTAACCTTTATTCCCCACAAAGTGTCAGCTCATTTGACAGAAAATTGAATCTACTGCTGTGCCTTCTGTTATTAATCTGCAAGATCTTGGAGCTACAGAATGAGTTCAAGTTGAAGTAAGAACATGCTTGTTCTGTGGGCCATCTTTTATTTTTGTCCCGGAGTGAGGAAGCATCATATTAAAGACAACTAAGAGCTCTAATGCAAGTTTCCTAGCATATTTGAAAGACAGTATACTGTTACTGATGTATGGGGCAAAGCTATATCTAAAAAGAGATTTGGTTTCCTCCAGCAGGTTCTGTAAACCCACTTACAGTTTTGCTGCTCTCTTAAGATCTGTGGTGTCATGTAAGCAATCACAGATGGCCTCTGTCTTTGAGGGATGCAGCCAAGAGTGTCAAACAGACATATTTCTTTCAGGGCTCACTTGCAAGCTGCGGGAATTAAGAGACAGTCAAACACAAAGACTTTCACTTTTTGTTCTTTTGGAAGTTAAAGGACTTTCTATGTAAAGACAAATGCAATTGCACAGCTGAGCATCCATTGTAGGGGTAAGCTTTTGGTTCATGCATGCTGTGATAGAATAACAATACTGCTCATAAAAGGGAGAAACATAGTATCTAACTTGGCAGTACAGCCCACTTATTATTGCTAAAGTAAATATAATTTGAATTATCTCTCCAGAATGAACATGTTCAATTAAGCTCATTAAAATGTAACTGAAGGGTATAGCTCATCTATATCATTAAAAGTACAACAGAGTGCTGATGAAGAAGAATGGCTGAGATAATAATACTGCAGGAACATAAACTGTGTCTCACATCCCCACCCCCACCTCCAGTGGCCAGTCCACGTAAGAAAGAAGACAGCATGCTGAATAAGTAGCTGTTTTTGTTTTTGTTTTTTTGTTTTTGTTTTGTGTTTCCATTCATTTTACAAGCTGATGTGCTTTACAAGAATCCAGCTTCAGGCAATGTCAAGAGGCTGGAAATGTCAGTCCCAAGAAAAAGGTACACAGGATCCCAAAGAGAGCTGGGAGATGTCAACTGATTAGAAATGTTATGTTACCCCATTGAGATGCACCTACCCACCAAAGTCCTCTGAGAGAGGGTAAAATCTTGCTTATGAGTAGCACTCAGAAGAAGTGCTATTTCTAAGGTGGGTGTTTCTTTGTCTGGTTACCAGTCCAGCCTGCTCTTTTAGTCAGTGATACTAAGCAAAAGATTGGCTTTCATCTTGGAGTGTCACACAGAGGTGGGTAGAGACCTATTCTCCCCTGCAGAGGAGGGCAGGATGCACTCCAATGGAGCAAAGCTCAGGGAACCAAGGTTCAAACTAGAAACTTGCCTGAAGTCCTTCTCTTTCAGTAAGGAGCTTGCTCCTCCCTCAAGGGGCTCTTGTTTGTTGGAAAGTAAGATGGTGAGAATGACAGAGTCCCTCCAGAGCTAAGCAGCTTGTTTCTCCTGATGCCTCCTTACTTTAGCTTGGAGTCAAAGATGAGGTCAAGCATTTCCCAAACAGGTTGACTCTCATGCTCCATGTGAGAAACTTCATTAGGCAGCCTTGCAAGAACTAAAAAGGATTCAGTCCCACTTCCTCCACTTCAAAACCTGAGAATGACTCCCACTACACAACCTGAAATGCACATGAGACTGGCCCACTCTCTGCATCAAAGTCAAGAATCTGCAGGGCAGCCCTACAGAAAGCAGCAGCCCAGCCTGATTCCTCTGCTTCCCCTTCTGCATGTACAAGAGTGAAAATCTTCACATGCTGGGATGAAAAGCAGTTGGGCAGTGGTGATGAGGAGAGGGGGCAGCAGTAGTCCCTCTGCCATTCTCACCCTTGTTTGACAGAGACATTCCCAATTTGGTGCTGAGGTTGAAGATGCCTCTCTGGCAAACCAGTGTAAGAAAGGGGGTGGTAGCAGAATTCATTGTGGTGCAACTGGCCCCCAATTGGACACTTCACCCCCCAGATTCTTGCTAATCCCACTCCTGCAGGAGCAGCAGCAGGGAAACATGTTTTCTCAAATGATTGCCCAATGCTGCCCAAAATATGGTATTTAGTGCAGTAGGAGCTGGGACACCTCTGAGAGTCCTGCTCTTGCCAAGCTGCTCTACAGTTCTGGCCTCAGTACCACAATGTGTTGTGTTTTCTGGTTTGGATGACACAATAAGAAATTTTTGTACAAAGAAACCATAGAAGAGTCCATTGTTTCTCAAAACCAAATGACCTCATGGAAACATACATGTCATAACTGAAAAAGACACAGAGAAATTAAAAGTTTATTAAACAATAGTCATAAAATATTAAAGCCTTACTTGCCATACAGTGTTGGTAAACTGACTATCTGAATCTGTTCTGTATATTGTATGCTGCAGGTAAGTGTCCAATGGCCAGTGTTAATGAGATATGAATGAATAGGTGATGAATACATTGCTCCCACTTAGTAAGTTCTGTATGTTTATTTTGGGTTTCATATCAATATACTATCAGTGGGTGCAATTGCTTTATACATGTCATTGCAAATTGAATTTGAAAACTATTCTTGATGAAGTTCACAAAGTCTTGCAGTTCCAAGTTGAGAAGCTGAAACAGGCTTACTTCTTGGGAAGAATAAAGAGAAAGAAAATCCGCAGTGGGAATAAGGGATTGTTAAACAAATGTCTTTGAATCAGGCAAAGGGATAGCCCTCTCCATTTCAATTTCCAATTAGCTGCACCACTCTTTAGTGAAAGAAAACCCAAAGCCCTCAGGCCTAGCCTCCCTTAAAAACAAAGGACTCTGGTTGGAACATAGGTTCAGATATTTCAGTAGCAGTTTATTTTCCTGATGTTTCCATATGTATATTTGAAGAGGTTACAGATCTCACTTTCATGCAGATATGGGAAGCCAATATCCCTAAGTGATTGCAATCTCCTTTGAGTTTTTTTAAAATGCTTTTTTAAAGTAACCAATTTCAACACATCCTCAGATGCAAGTTTAAATTTTCAAAGGCTCATGAGGTGCATCCTTGGAGCTTCTGTTTGCTAGAAATAACTTTAACCTACTTCTTTGCTGTGGTGCTACCCAGATATGAGACAGAAGTGCTGAAGTACATAAAGGCTTGTTTAGGATAAACAATGGCAGGTCACACAGAAACTGCTCTGCGGGCAGAGCATTCTTCCATTTGATGCTGAAGTTCCTTGGTAGACTTGCATCCTTTCAACAGCAAAAGACAGGATATCCCTGAATGCCCAGTTTCTATACTTTTAACCTCTCTGGGCCTCTTCTTTGCCTTGTGATTTCCTGCTTCCTACACGCTCACTCTTCCTCATCGGTATCTTCAGCCATGAGTGATTCTTACTGTACTCAGAATGCTGACCCTGGAAGTTTAAGCAGTGGAACCTAACATAAGAGATGCACTGGATAAATAGCATACTGGATACAGTTATACATATCTTCTCCTTTGCTGGAATGCTTTGTGTTCTTAAAACTGAGGAAGTGACCATACCAACCAGATTCCACAATGAGTGAAAACTGGCACAGAATCAATAGTTCACGGATCCAGTTCTGAGCTGTGGTCCCAAGTGGTGCAAGTCATCACAGTAAACTCTAGTGATTCTCCAAATATGAATTATGCAATATCAAATTTTTGCAGCTTGATTTGGACCTCTTGACACATGCATAACCAGAAGCAAATCATGACGAATAATAATCACTGAAAAGATTGCTATCAGAAGCAAAGGTCAGTGTGTGTTTATTAATGGAATTGGTTTACAGACCCTCATGGGCTGAACTAGACATGACAGCAGGGTCCTCATCAATGAAAACAGCAAAAGGTTATTGCTTAAATGTAAAGCAATGAGATTTATGGTAGGAGTGGGGTTCCAAGCAAAGGATTAGCAATGGAGAGCAGAAAAAGAATTTCTTTGCTTGCTCATTGTCCCATAGAAATCTCTTCTCTTTCAAGGTTCAATCTTAGACATTTTTAGACAGAAAAAGGCCGATGACTCTCAGCATGCCCAAACCAGCATCCTTTTGCTTTCTTAGCATCAATCAATAATTTAATCAGATCAATATATATTACTATGTTTGCTATAAGGTGGGTAATTTCACCAGGCATCTTGTATTTCTTTCAGGATTTTTTTATTTCTCACTTTTCATTTTTTCATGTTTCCTCTGTCACCTTTAATTTTTTTTCATCTTTTTGTTTCTAATCTTTTCATTTTGTCATTTTTCTTATTTTGCATATACATAAGCAGTTTGCTATTCTGAGGTATATCTGAATGTCTGGTGAACAGACATATGTTTTGCGGTGCCAAGTTAAGACCTTTTTATTTCATCAATATTTTAATAAGTTTTAATATGGTATTTTGAATATTATATTTTTAACTGCAGCCAGAGTGGGTCGATTTGTTTATGTTGTTGACACTTTGTAATAATTTATTTATACTGATATTTGTATTTTATTATGTAAGCCATCCTGAGGCTTTTGCAATAGGATGGCATATAAATATCACAAATAAATAGATAAAGTCAGAAATTGTTGAGAGCAAGTGTGATGGCAGGGTTGGGCAAGTGTTCCTATATGATGCTAGTTCTCCCACTTTTGCTGATTCAGGTTCAGAAAATATTGAATGAATAAATATTTAGATGGGATTGAAAAGCAGGGCTTTTCTCAAGGTCCTGGAATACAGCAGGAAGATATGACATAGGTGATTAGCCCAAGGACAGATGTGGAGGTGGACCAGACAGATCCTGGGAAAAGCATGGAGTTACAGCTGGTAGAAGATGCCACTGAGGGGCTGGATCTCAGCCCCTTGAAGCCCTCATAAGCCCTAACCCTAACCCTGTGGCCAGGTGTCAAAAAAGGTGATAGTCTCAATGAGGAGTGTATGGAAAAGATGCAAGCTTGCATCCACAGTGCCATTCCCAGAGAGTTGGGACACAAACAGAAGGAGAGTTTTGGGAAGTAAGCACTACTTTGGGTTCAACACACTGCTTTGTGTATGCTCAGAGGCTCATCTGGATAATTTACAATTAGAAACAATAAAGAGCATTTTCAAGAGAAGTGACCTGAGGCTGGTGATTGTCAGAGGTACAAAATGCAGCTTATTGCAGAAATAGTGTGCCCCTTTACATTTATTAAATGGCATCTTTGATTGCTTCTTGATGTTATATCTTAAGTGCATCAAGAGCCATCACTAACAGTTGGATTATGACAGCAGTGTATACACTGATACACTGTAGAAAAAAAAGTGGGGGGGAGGCAAGAGAAGGTATTGAACAGGCTGAGGACAAGATACCAGAGAATAGTTCTTTGACTCAAGTCCTGATCTTGCATTTGTGTCCATTCTGAAGAATCACACTACAGTTGAGCTAAAGTAACCACATCTTTGGAGAAATGATCACAATGCTATTGAAAAGAATAAATACACAGTTAAGTGGAAGGACTAGAAGGACCCTTGCTTTCCAACCAATCTAGTTGTGGTGGCATTGAGTAGGACTGTGATTTCACAACCTAACCTGTAAATTCCAGTGCTGTTGAGAAGAGGTAAAAGCAGAGGGTGGAGTGATGGACAGTCTTCTAGCAAAAACAAATCTTTTCCTGTCTTCCAAAAACCAAACATTAATGCTAAATTGCAACATGACAGTGCTCATTGCAACTCTCTTCATTGCCATACTCCCTAGGTGGGTCCAAAAATTCAGGCAATTGTGTTGAACTGCCTGAATGGTTGTGCATTGATTCCTCAAGGACCTGGTTTGCTGAATGGATCCTAACTGCTCATTCAAAACCAAAACACCTCAGAATGCTTCACATCACAATATTAATCACAATATTTTTACCTTGAAAGTTTATTTCCCACCCTACCCATAATGTGAGGACCTCAGCTACATTCAGAGAGAAAATGAAATTCTGAAGGGGATTCTAGATTTCACCACATCCATGCAGTTTAAAAAGTGCATCCCTGCATCCCTGTGAGCCCTGGCTGCACTACACCACTGAGCACACTTCCACACAACTCCGGACATTCCTAAAGTCATCACCTGCTGCCGGTTTGAACTTTAACATAAGTATTTCCTCCACATTAATGAGATTTGGACTTTCTCTCAAGCTGAAGACTACTTAGACAAATATCTAGCAAATAAAGAACTTTGTTGGGCTTTCCCACCACCATCTTCCACTGTCACCAAGATACCCCGAGTTGAAAAAGCTTTTCTTTATGTATTAGTGAAGGTTCTAATTAATGCCAGATTAATTCTCAAGGTTCTTCTCAACAGGGATACTGAAATGATTGTAAATATCACATGGATCACTTTTCATTGTGATTTATGTAAATCCTTCTTAACATTGTGAGCTTTCTTGTACACAGTGGAAAGCAACAGAATTCAGAAGAATGTATGATGGCAACTATCAAATTAAATCAAGACTTCAAATGAAAATTAGCCCAAAATATCTTTCTTATTTTATTTATTTATTTATTTATTTAAACAACATATATGCCACCCCATCGCATGAGCCTTGGGGCAGCTTACAATCATTAAAATCTCATATAAAATACAAAAAAATTCATCAAATAAATAAAATACAAAAAAATAAAATAATAAACTAAACTAAACTAAACTAAACTAAACTAAACTAAACTAAACTAAAAAAGTTTCCCAGGCTGTGAGAACAGACAAGCTTTCAAGGAGACCGTAGGGGGAGCAGAGGTGTTGTCTAATCTCTGACAAAGTGTCAGGAGAGACGAGTTAGAGGGCTTTGGCAGGTCTCTCCAGCTGGCTTTCCAGCAGCAGGAGCCACCCTGACAGTGGAGCCTGCAGCTTTAGTGTAAGGGGAGAAGTCCCCAGTTTAGGCTCAACCATCATGCACTCTTTAAATGAGCAGGGAATATCATTCAGCCTGATAGAGCATTGTCTGGTTAGCTGTGAAGTGCCAGTAAAGATCTGCAATGTAAAGGATTGTCAGGTGTTTTGGAGTCTAGGGCAGGAAAGGAAGGGTTTGGCTCAGGGCAGCATCTTCTGATAGTGCTTCTCTTACTGTTGGTTTAATGGATCTGGCCAACGCCGACTCCAGTCTGCTGCTCTGGGTTGGAATCCTGTGCAGTAATGTGAATTGGGCTTTACATCCCCAAATCCTCTGCCACAGGACTTCATCCAGGATCCCTATAGATCAGTCACTGGTTCCCAGCTCTTTGTGGCAGGTAAAGGAAGAAGATAACACGTGCAATTTGGCTGAAGATGTGATCATTACAGCCTAGAATCCCCTGCTGCTGGGAAGCAGGGGATCCAGCCTGCCAGGTGCTTGCCATTGCCTGCTGCAAGATGCTCAGTGCTGATGTGTTCCTTCAGTCTGCATCAACTATTTGCAAGCTGTCCTTTTGTATCACCAGGCTGTCTGTAGATATTGCCAAGCCCAAGTGCCAAAGACATCTTGTCAGCAGGACCTTGTGATCACTCAGCTTCAGCCTCAGTCTCCCTTATTTCCTAGGCCATAGGAGTGGAGCCAGTTGCTGACCTCTTGGGAAGTCTGGAGAAACTCTGCTTCTCAGATTCCAAGTTGCATCTTAGAGTCCAGGGTACTCAGAGCAACCCTTGGAACAGGAAGTTCCTCACCCAACTGCTAATGACAGGCTCTGACCCCTGATACAGCTGCTGTGCAAGGCCCAAAAGATGCCCGGTGGTCTACCACTGCCACCGTGTGTGGCAGTGAGACTTATGAGACTTTTACAGTTATAGGGAGTAGGCTGCTTACACATGGGATTTTGTGGGCCTTTCCCTATGCTCATTTATGCCACTGTAAATTAGGAGAGGCCCACTTCAACTGAGTGTACCTGAACTGAGAGGATAATCAGTCCTTCTGATTTTATTGAACGGTTATCACTGGGTTCAGTTCCAAATGTCATCATTTTCATTTCTTCTAGGTAATGCTGTCACATAATTAGTAAACCTGTTACAGATGATCTTCCACTAATTAGATGATGTATTTGTTGCTTTAATACACAATGACTCTGACATTTGGATTTACTAAACTGTCAAAATGTCTTTCTTCTATCTTTTTTAAAATATGGAGCTATGTTCTAACAAGTGTAAGATATGGGTGAAGGCTATTTGATTAAACCTTAGACTATATTTCAGACTATAAGAAATCACAGAAAACAGCCCTGATCTGTTGACCATAATGTACAATCTGTTTTACAAACTGTGCCATACAGTTGCCTGATCTAAGAGCTCTTTTTCTCTACAGTCACAATATTCTTCTGTATGAAGATGGTCATGCTGTTGTTGCTGATTTTGGAGGTAAGAATTTGGGGAATTAGAGAGGTTATGGTATATTTTCCCATCTTCTAGAGGAGAATGATGGACTTAATGTGATTGGGTACCCTGATGGTAATGCACCAAGGTAGTACAGTCTTGAGCCTTTTAGCCTTAGATTTTTAATTGAATTACTGTCATAGGTTAAGTAGATAAATTCTTCCTCACTTTCTCAGGCAACATAAGGTTTCTAGGAGGCACACAGAAGTTCTCCAACTAAAGTTATTCATTATTCTTTAGGAAATTGCTGACATTAAATTTCCATCTTGATCCCATCTTGTCTTACTTGTAACCCCCCTAGAGTAGGGGTTGGCAATCTTTTACAAAAATCATGATCATGATCATTTACTCAATTTAATAGTCAACCTACTGCCAAAGTCATTGGGGCAAAATAGACAATATAAATAAATTTCATAAAACCAATGATAAAACACATGGGAAATGATATAACCCATCCTGGTGCCCTCCAGAGGTCCTAGATTAATTCCCAGCCATTATGGAAGCTGCAGTCCAACACATGTAGCAAACAGCAGATAGTGGAAAGCTGATGTTTTTCTTTTATTACTTTGTTTTCATTGTAGTCATTACTATTTATCTTAATGTCTCTCCTGCCACTTTTCCCTTTCCCTCAGAATCCAGGTTTCTACAATCTCTGGATGAAGACAATATGACAAAACAACCAGGGGTTTGTTTCTCTCATTCTCTCTCTCAATCTCTCTCTGTCTCTCTCTCTCCCCCTTCCTTGATATACAATGTTACTATCAAAAGTACGTGAAACCCAGATAGAAGCATGTAATATTAGAATTTTCTTTGCCAGTGTGATTGCTATTGGATAATGATAGTTGTATGCTGTTTGTTGTAGATGGCTTTAGAACAACAAAGATTAGTAGGTACAAAATGTTCTTTCTGCTGTGTGCTCAGAAATGAGTTTCCAGTTTGCATTTCCAGGGACTGCGGGTGGTACAGTGGTTTAAACTGCTGTGCTGCTGGGCTGGTTGAACAAAAGGTCGCCAGTTCAAATCTGCACAATGGGGTGAGTTCCTGTTGCTGCATCCCAGCTCCTGCCAACCTTGCAGTTCGAAAGCATGCAAATGCAAGTAGATAAAAAGGTATCACTACGGTGGGAAGGTAACAGTGTTCCGTGCACCTCAGTGTTTAGTCATGCGGGCCGCATGACCACAGAAACTGTCTGCGGGCAAACAGTGGCTCCCTCAGCTAGGAAACAGAGATGAGCACCGCCCCCAAGATTAAGAAATGACTGGACTTTAATGTCATGGGGAAACCTTTACTTTTTACCTCAGAATCAACTTTAAACTATTGCTTGGTGAACTTCCCAGCCCCTGTGAGTTTGAATTGTAAGCAAATGTTGTTTCTGAGTCTCTATGAAGAACTTTCAGGGGGAAAAAAATGTTTCTCTGTGTAGAATTCTTTAAGGAAGGCACCTGTGAAAAGTCCCCTTCCCAAAACTATCTGCAATACGAGGAGAAACCAGTCTCTAGCAGAGAGAAAAACATTGCATTCTGAGTTCATCCAGAAGTGGCCTTCATTTTAGTGGATCTGTTCTAATAAGAATTTTGGATTAGAACATGTGGCATGCAATGGGAGAGTCCTCACAAGTTTCATCTGTAATACCTGGATGTACTCAGGAGCATTTATTGGGAATTGTAGCTTCATGGTCTTGTTCATTTTACCAGCAACCATCCAGGCTTAAGACTACTTTCTCCTCTGCACCAGTTTTACTTTCTTCCAACTGTAAGCATAGCAATAGCTTCTCATTATATTTTATGAACTTTGTTGCATCTCTGTGCACCTCTGTCCAGAAGTGCTTGTCACCTAGTGGAAGACCTCCTCTTTTCTGATTGCTGATAGTCATTCACTGCCCACAATTCCTGACATCAGATGTGCTGTTTGAGTGTGAGTTGAGCATGAGTATCAGCAACTGAGTCCACAGTCAGTCTTGCACTAGTGGCTTTAAAAATAATGTTAGGATTTAGTCTGAGTATTATCACCTACCTCTGTCCAAAGAAAGCAGCTGCATCAACACATGCCAAAGAAGCCACTTCTTTGGCTGGGAATATTTTCTGTCCGCTACTGAAACTTCTCACTTGGACTTGCTTGCTAGCTAGTTCATTGCAGAATGCTCTACTAGATTGGCCTTCTCTGACTTTGTCCATTCTACCTTTACCTGGACAGTAACAAGGTTGACATGCAGATAAGCCCTTGAAGGTATTTCTTAATTGATGTTTGAGTAGCCTTGGGGGTACAGTTCTCATTGAGAACTGCTAAAACTTTCATGCTAGCCTTTCAAAAGCCTATTTTAAAAAGCATTCTGTAGAAACAAGGTTTGTATGACAGTAATTGAGTCTTTCCTATGCTCAAAGTTGCTACTATGAGTAACAATCATACTCTGGCCCAGTATCAGCATACAGCATCCTCTGGCAGCTGTAAGTCATGGCAAGGACCACTTCTCTGAGCACCCCTTTTAGTAAGTGCAAGGTTGTGTTACCATCCATTTTGATTAGCAACAATATCCATTACATACAGCCCCAAGGCATTATGTGAAATTTAACTGCCAATGACCAGGCAGCTGGCACTCACCCAGAATATTGTGGCTCTCCATGACTGCCACCACTTCACCCCCCTCAAAACCACCTCAATAGCAGCTGTACCAACGAAGGAGTTGGGATCAAACAAGCCAAATATACAAGGTAAAGGTAAAGGTTTCCCCTTGACATTATGTCCAGTCATGCTTGACTCTAGGGGGCAGTGCTTATCTCCATTTCCTAGCCGAGGGAGCCAGCATTTGTCCTCAGACAGTCTCCGTGGTCATGTGGCCAGCATGACTAAACACCGAAGTGCACGGACCGCTGTTACCTTCCCACCAAAGTGGTACCTTTTTATCTACTTGCATTTGCATGCTTTCGAACTGCAAGGTTGGCAGGAGCTGGGATGGAGCAATGGGAACTCACCCCATTGTGCAGATTCGAACCGGCAACCTTTCGATCAACCAGCCCAGCAGCACAGCAGTTTAAACCACTGCGCCACCTGCATCCCTCAAAATATACAAGAGGACAAGGCATATAGATTGTCTTATATAGTCTTACTAGTTATATATTCATTATGCAGACCATGTCACTGCTGTTCAAATACATTGGTGCATTAATCATTAAAGTGTGCCTTACTTCCTTTTTTGCGATGAAGGAAAGAAAAAACACTGAAGAGTGTCCTGGTGTATATATGCACTTATTGTGTTGAAGGCACAACAAAAGACTTGGCAATGTGCTGCATCAAGTAGTTTTAATATGTAAACAACCTGTTGCTCCTGTATTAATAGAATCATTTTGTTAGCGTATTCGAGAAAGCAAACAGATATAAAAATGGAGGAGAGATATGCTGTCCTGTGAAGAAACAAACGTAAAATTATTGCATGACTGGTGTCTTGATGTACAGAACCTGCGCTGGATGGCCCCTGAGGTATTCACACAGTGTACTCGATACACTATAAAAGCTGATGTTTTCAGCTATGCTTTATGTCTCTGGGAACTGTTAACAGGAGAAATTCCATTTGCTCACCTCAAGCCAGGTAAGATGCATGGTAAATTAATATCAAGTGTAATCTCCCTGATAAAATAGCTGCTTTGCATAACTTTAACCTAGCTTTTATATTAATTCTATCAATCTATCTATTTATTTAGTTAGTTAGTTATCCATTCATTTTTTTTGTTTTTGCATTGTGGCCTTTCAGTTTTCACATGAAAATGTAAAACCTGTCTATTGCAGTTAACTGCAGTACTTATTTAAATCAATCATGTTTCATCCAGGAAAATGAATTATACAGACAACTGAAGAATTAAACACTAACTTTTAGCCCAGATATATTAGATGCTGGACATGTTTTAAACTTACTAGATTTTTATATTTTTTCTACTCTGAAATTGCTATTTCAGAGCAGGAATGGTTCAGCAAAAATTGCGCAATTCACATATGCACCTAAATTCACATGTTTGAATCAGCATGCATACTGAAACTCAGTTATTTTTGTTTATGTCCAAATTTTTCATTGTATTCTCCAATCAAAAATATGTAAAAATGTTTATATTAGGGGAAAATTCACACAGAAATACATATATTCATGAAAGCAATGTTCAAAAATTTATTATTTTGGAAAGAAAAATGCCGGCACCTATGTGTCACTTAGGTAAACATTTGTACAAAAATGCAGGTCTTAAGAGAAATGTGCAACAAATGCATAAAGATTTTCATGTGGAAATTTTTCAAGCTCAAGATAAATCAAATTTAAGTGGAAAAATGAGAATCTGAAAGAAACTGAATTTGTCAGATTTGTTTATCCCTAGTTCAATGCCAAAGTTGTGCATGGAATGGGATTATTGTTCTCACCTGCAGAGGAGGGCAGGACATGCTCCAACTGAGCAAAGCTCAGGGAACCAAGGGTCAATTTGGATGCCAGGAAATACTTCCTGACAGTTAGGACCCCGACGGTATGGAACGGGCTTCCATGGGAGGTGGTTGAGGTCCCATTGGTGAGGGTGTTCAAAGATAGACTAGACATGCACATGGTGGGCATGTTCTGAGCAGAGCCGGCTAGAGCCGGGGAACAGACTAGATGGCCTGGGAGGCCCCTTCTGACTCGCTTTGTTTCTATGTTTATATTATCCACCTGTTCTAATTCATTAATCATTAGATTTTAGAGGTGAACTTTTGAAGTCCTCTAATCTAAACCCCTGCTCAGTGCCAGATCTACAATGAAGAATACACAGTGAGGTTTGCCAATTCAAAATATATCTGCACTTAATTGTAAAGGTCCTTTACAATTTATTTGAATATAGCTTATTGCTGAGGGATATGGATTCTTCTGCTATTTTAGAAGCAGCTGGATGGCTCTGACTTTCAACCTGCAGATGTTACTAAAAATACAGTTGGTTACAGGTACTGGGTCATGAAGCAGTGCAGTGGCTGAGAAAGGGATGTACTGCAGATATCAAGGAAACTTGTGGCATGAATGTAAGGGAACGAAAGTTTCCAAAAAAGGGCAGGGATGTCTCTCCCAGCCCCCAGTTTATCACCTCTATCTTCTGAAAGTTTTCTCAAGTTCTTACTTGTTATTACTAACTGTTAACAACCAGGTGCTTTCTACACACCAACAAGCTTGCAGCCTGAAGAATTCCTCTGAACCTTCCTATTCTAACCATGAATCCACTGATTTTCACTTGGCCTGAGCAACAGCTATCCATTCCATTTCTCCATTTGAGGCAGCTGGGGTGCTAAGCTTCTGAAAGTCATTATTCATCTCATGCAATTAAAGTTATATATTATTGACTGTGTGTTTTCCTACTTTGTTGGCAAAGGCAAGAAAGAAAGAAAGAAAGAAAGAAAGAAAGAAAGAAAGAAAGAAAGTCCATTCTTCCTGTTCCTCTTGAGTTCTTATTAAATCTAGATTCACAATTATTTTGCAGTTTTGGAATTATGTCATTTTACTAATCCAATGATTTTCATTTCTTTCTTTTTCTTTCTTATTTTTTCCAAAATATACAATTTTGGTTGGTTTATTTTACTGGGCTTTTATGTGTGTGTGTGTCTGTGTATGAGTGTGAATGTGCCCATGCACAATTGGCTTAGAAGTACCAAGCCATGATGATTTTTCAACATGTTAAAATAACACAAGAAGCCAGATGGGATGGTGGAAAACAAGCACATTAAAAAGAATAAAAGAGTGAATAGGTGATGTGGAAGAGAAACTGTTGGGGTTTTATAATGCAGACATAATAAAAATAAAATGGAAGAACTCATTATTTAGCCACTAATGTGACTGCTGCAATGGTGTTTATCAGTCAGATACAGACTTTATTAGGTAGTTAAAGATCCATTGTGAAGATGAATTACACTTAATGACTTGTCTAAATCTGAAAGATTAAACCATTTGGAATGTTGGCGTAGCTTCCATTCAAAATGGGCATCACCAGGTAGCTGTAAAAAGGTCAGTTGGCTTTTGGAAGCAAGACCAAAGGGCCATAGACTATGGCTATGCAAATTCCAGATTCCTTCTTAGATATGATACACTATTCACAATAGTTGCATAGTGAAGCCCACTAGAACATTTGTGCAGCAAATAATGCTAAGACAAATACAAAGCTTTCAACTGAACTAGACCCTTCATACCTCATTCCAGAGCTAGATGTGGTGTAATTTGCAGCACAGAACTGGTGTGTGTGTGTGTGTGTGTGTGTGTGTAAGCTTTTTGTTTCTGTACCAGAAGGTAAGTGCTATATTTATCTCTAGATAGAGGTAAGCTAAGCCATTACATCTGTAATTTACTATGATTAATTGAAATCTGTAAAGGACTAACTGCAACCTACCTCTATCATAAGATAGAGATAGATGGCAGAGGGAGACTGCGGGGGGAGAGAGAGCACTGGGGGAACCTTTCTTTGTGGGGATAGTTCCTAAGCAGATATAGGGAACAGAGATATTATGAGGTATATATGGGGTTGTAGATCAAGAATGCAAGAATATTGGGATTAATTGGGATTAGTTAACAATATGATAGAGGTGTTGTACTTTGAACATTGAAAGCCAAAATGATTGGGGGTTCATCCCCCCTCCCTTTGCTAAGGATCATGTTGGTGCCCAGGAGGAAATCTCTTTGGTAGAAGAAGGGGAAAATATAGGTATGTTTGGGGGTAAAGGAATGTTGGATAGGGAATTTGTATCATGGAAAAGTTTTTCTTTATTTTCCTAACCTATGTAGATTTATGGGAAAAACCAAGGGACCAGCAAAGACACATGTTCTTAAAATGATATGATTAAAACTCATCTTTGAGTGTTAAAGGCCTAGGGAATGTAATTAAAAGGAAATAAATCAAAACAATGATAAAGAAAGAAAAGGTAGACATTGTAATTTTACAGAAAATTCATAAAATGGGTGGTGTTAATGAACTTAAAGGATCAGGATCAATTTTATGCAAAAGCTTTTGGAAGCTCAAAATCATTATTTATTAGAAATTATTTCTAAGAAAGCTGAATTTAAGATACAGAGCGTGAAGACAGATGAAAGTGGAAGATTTTTTTTTTTACTTTACAGGGTGAAATGAGAGAAGACTATACATTAGTTAGTATCTATTCACCAAATGATAATCAAATATATTTTTAAAAACAAGCGTTTGAAGAATTGGAGGATTTGTAAATGATAAAGAAAGGAATTATAATAATGGCTGGAGTTTTTAATATGGTGATGAATAAAATAAATGATAAGCTAAACCCTATTAAAGAGGAAAGAAGATAATATTACAATATAGAGCAAAATGATAAAAATGGACTGAATGATATATGGAGAGAGATAAATGGAGAAGAAAAATGTTTACTTTTTATATTCAGTTCATAAAGCATATTTTAGAATAGATTATATATATATTTGTGGCTAGTGGTTTGTTTTCTAGAGTGCATAAATCAGATATTGGTGTGATGAAAGTGGCAGATCATGCTTTGGTTAATATGGATTTTAGAATGAAATGGGATTATAAAGAAGTTAAAACATGGAGGATAGATAGTAACATTTTACAATATAGGTATATATTAGACAAAATGGAGAAAGAATTGAAAGAAATCTGGGAAATGAGTGATAGAGAAAGTTGTGACGAAGGTTTAGTGTGCAACACAATGGAGGATGCTGGGGGAATAAGTATTAAGGAGGCATATAATTTAAAAAGAAGATTAAATGGGTAGAAAATTTGGAAAGGAAAATACGAGTGTTACAGAAGAAATATATACAATGAAAGGATTTAAAATTTTTAACTAAAAGAAACTAAAAGAAAGGAATTGCAAAATATAGAAGTTGAAAAAATACAAATTGTCATAATTGTCATAATTTTCTTATTTACAGCTGCAGCAGCAGCAGATATGGCCTATCATCATATCAGGCCTCCGATAGGCTATTCAATTCCCAAGCCAATCTCATCATTGCTAATGAGGGGCTGGAATGCTTGTCCAGAGGTAGGTGGATCCAATTTTTCCAATGCTCCTTGATAGAGAATAACAAGCAGAACTACCTGTGCATTAGTTTATATCACAACTATATTGTACAATATTGCTTACTAATGAGTGCAAGTGATGGTTTCTAGTAAATGTAAGAGTGCTAACTGGTTTTGTTACACATATTTTCTTTGTTTTGTAAGAAATCTGAGGAGGAGTCTTTTAGAAAATCTGAATAAACATCCAACACCTCAACTGAAACCCATGGTTTTGATTTCAGTACTTTTGCGTAACAAGGAGCACAAGAGTGCAGGCGGGCCCAAGACATTTTGCTGCCAGTGGCATGAGCAGCAGACAGACTGCTTCTGCCCAAGTCAAGGGGCATTGTATCCAAGGCTCAAGCAAGTTCCTTTGGCTCATGAGGCAAAAGTCTCTCAAGCACTTCTGCCTGGGAATGAACATAGAGCCACAACAACCACAATCAAAAGAATTACCACTTTGGGGCCTTTGAAATCAGTTGCTTCACTCTGTCTAATGATAAGGCTCGTCCCATGTGACTTCAAAAAGCTGCTGCTGGAATTTGGGACAGATCTTTTTGTTAATTTTGTTCCAAGAAAGATTTGAGTATCTGATCGACTAGCAGGACATATCATTGGCTTTTTCCAATGACAATTTTGTGGACAGCTGACACACTGGTATGCCAGTCACCTAAACATAGTCAAAGGGACTGGCAGAAAGGGAACAAACCAAATCAAAACCACTTCTGCTCCCTTCCCACAACAGATTCATCCAGCCTGAGCCACTGAAAGCATTGAAAACCACAGAAAATCTGGAAGAAAATCCAGGCCATCTGGTGCTTGTACAATCTGATCATCCTCCAGGGAAGAGGTGCATGACAAATTATTCCCTGCTACATGCAAAGGAAGCCCTTTCTGTCACACAGGAATGGAGAAGTAGCAATAAACAGAGAGATGAAAGAACCACACACAAATGCCCAAACAAGCAGTAGCTGTTTTAAAGCCAACAACAACAACAAAAATCTTTCTCTCCCTTCCAGCGTTCTGAAGTACCCCTCTCTGGAACAGCAGCATTCAGGCATGTGTGGGCCCTTGGGCAAGGCACCCTCAATGGGCCTTCTCCTTCAGTGACTCTGTTTCCCCACTGCTCTTGTTAGCTTCCTCCCCCATCATAGTTACAATCTGCTGACAGGGAGAGATGCAGTGAGCATCTACTGCTCCTATTTTTCCAGGGTTGTCTGGACCAGAGTATGATGCATGAGATCAGGCAGGTCACTATGGTGAAGAGTATAGGGTTTTAAATCCAGGGGAGTCTTCTCCGTGGACTCAGGCATAGGTCTCATGGGAAGTGCCCAACCATGTGAGCTCTCTTGATGTGAGCCCTGCTCTGGAATGTGTCCTTTGGGACTGTAGATTTCTTCCAACAAAGAGAGGCATCATTAGAAAACAAGGAAGGAGCAGAAGATTGTTTATTCAACTACTGCCAAATGGAGAGGGTAGAGAAGGATGAGAGGGAAGACTCTCTTACTGGTGTGTAATTTTGGTCCTGGGGGTCATGACTTGACTGTGTAGTAGCACTGAGTAAAAAAAAAGTTGCGGAGCAGTTAAGTGTTTCCTGGATTCACTCTAGGCCCATGCAAACCAGAATGACTTCTCATTTCCCAAGTGTCTGAGTTTTCAAGTCATTTCTGATTTATGCTGACCCTGTGAATAATGTTCTCCAAAATGTCATATCTATGACAGCACTGCTCAGCTCTTCTAAATTCAAGACTGTGATTTCCCAAATGGAGTTAATCCAACTTTTCCTTTTCTTTCTCTGCCTTCAACTTTCGCTAGCACGGATTCATATTGATACTTAATAGTCACCCTGTAATGCATTTAGGACATCCGGAGGGTGAATAATATCTTGGCTTTGTTGTGCATGGTAGGGGTATATTCTGGAGCAGTAGCACTTCTTCAAATCTTCATTTAAAGTGTTGGTGGCTTCTATTTCTACATGAAAAGAAGACCCAAGCAGTTCCAAAATATACTGTTTTGTTTTTGTAATACCCTTGGGCTGCCACCTGACCTCCTTCTAGGTGATTTTATGTGATGCAAAGATCTTCAGGAATTAGATCTGAGAAAGCAGTTTGAAGTTCTCCATTCAGGGAATGGACAAAATGGGCATGATCAAATGGAATTAGGATGTGCTTTTTCTACATTCTACATGAGGATAATAACAATGATGCCTGTGTGGTAAATCATTTTGGAGGGAGAATGCCATGCTTTCCCATGTAGCATGCTGTTTGAGTCACTTGCTTAAGCCATTTATTTTATTATCCCATGCCACTGGCTCTCAGGCAATGCATCTGGTTAACACAGTGCACTGTGCTCTCTCTCTTGCACAGCTGGCAAGGAATAAGGGTTCAGACAGGTTTGTTGTTGAATTTATTCTGGTACAACAAAGTTTTTTTTTCCTTTTTTTTTCAAGCTATACCTCGGAGGACTTTTCACATGCTCTGTACATAACCTGAGATTAAAGTACAGAATCATTATTTACACAGACCCATACACCCAGTGCTATTCACAGGCCTGGGATAATTTCACCTATGAGATGCAAAATTTGGCAACAGGGGCTTTTTGCTGGCCCTTCTCCTATTTCTTAACCAGTTGTCTCATACTGAAGTCAAACAGTTGAAAGTTTTCTTACTACCAATCTCCATGCCAGAAAGTCTTTCATCTGCTAAATCTCTGTACACATAGAAGGAAGGACAGCATAGAAAGTTGACAACTTACATGTTGAGTGACTTATCATGGATCAAATTGATTTAACCAGAAGAGAGAAAGCAACCCAGATTAGTGCAACTGTCAGTTCTTTTCTTTCTGCATAGTCTGTAAAATGCCACTGTCATATCTCCATCTTTAAGCAGCCCACTATTCTTTTTTTGCAAAAAGAAATGCTAACCCAGATGATAGTATATTGTGTTGCTCAAGAGATCAATCCTAGATTGCTGATAATGAGATATTTATTTTGTAAAACTTCAAATTAAGAATAACTACAATGAAGAGTTTCTTGGATTTGACTAAAATCTTTGATGTATTATTTGGCAAAGAATTTACAGATTTGGAAGTGGTGTGGTGGGTTAGGGAGAGAAGTGAAATAGATAGCATCATTTAGTGGTTAAAGCACTTAAAATAGCTTTTGTTCAAAACAGCAGCCACCCACTTAAAGAGACAAATATTATTTTTCTACGCATTCTCTTTCACTTCTTCATTTAAAACAAAAACAATTATAATTATACAAGTTATGCAACTTTCTATCAAGGTGCAAGGAGAAGGGCAGTGGTGACATCTAAAGGATCATTTCCTTCTGTCTTCTGCCCTCTGGCAGGTTCAAGTTGCTACAATAATAAGAAAAAAAATCATTTTAGCTTCCCAACTTGGTCCTTCCTGGTTGGCAAGAAACAAGAAAGGTTTTTTGAAGCTTGTAGTATAGCTTGCCAAAAGAAAAAGAAAAGAGGCAAACTTGAATACATATATTAAAATCTGTTCAATTATACATCATTTTATACAACCTTATATTGCACAATTGCTTATAATATTGTAGTAGTCAATTAACAATTGCTAATATTGCCACATAAGATACTGCTTAGCAAAGTGTTTTGCTGCATATAAATTGATTGAAAGAACCATTTTCCTATGATATTTTCCAAACGAAAAATACATACTCTTCTATAGTAACAATAGTTACCTGGGAAAGAAAAAGGGGGCTGAATTCTTTTGCATATTTCTCTGTGTAGCTAAACTATACCTATGCTGTATTTCACCATTTTAGCTTATCTGGGAGGCAGTTAAAATCTATGGTAGATGTGTTATTCATAGAGTTTACTTCATGTTATAACCACAGTTCCACTGAATAACTAAACACATTTTCTGTTCTGCTCTTTCACCTACTCCTGTTTTTCCTTCAAATATTGCTGTGACTTTTTGAAAAGTCTGTTATGATTATGAAGTCTGCATTTTCATATTGAAAAGTGTTTTTTGTCTTTGAAAAGAGCTAAAGAGTAACTGTTGTTTGAAAGCTCAGTTCTCCCTTTTTCCACCTGTAAGGTCAGTTCTTTACCAGATTCAGGAGATGTGGAAGAAAATGTAACTTTGGGAACAGACATTTCAGCTATCATTGTATTGTAAGACATCTCATCCCCCTGTTCATAACTTTCATCTTTAAACTCTGGTAACAAAGAACACTCTTGGTGCGTTATTATTGGTGTTTTGCCTTCTGTATGTTCACTATTAACTTTAACAAGTTGATTGTTCATAACTTCTTGCAAATCACTGTTGATATCCATATGGACATTGCTATTCATTTCACAATTATCCAGGAATATTTTTCCAGTTTCAGGAGAACTAGGAACACTTGCTATATTAGAGATCATGGTCACATTGACAATGCTTCTACATTTGCATTTTTTACTATCACATATATCCCTAGTTTGTGCTCCTTCTTCATTCAGACCCACCAAGTCAATTGGTGTATCTGGGATTTTAGTCAATTCTTTTAATTCTACTCTCATATGCTGTGTTTTTCTTTCATATTCCTCAACATCATAGGTTCCATCTGGTGTCTGAAGCCCTTCTTTTGCAGTGAGACACTCATTGACATAAGAATTCACAAGTGCATTGTTCAAAAAGTGTGGAGATTTTGACCTGCTTATGTCCTTTTCTGTGAGCATCAGATGTCCATTCGATAGTGGTAATTCCTCAGGACTAAGAGACTCCATTCTAGCTACATGTCCCTCTGCAGATTCAGACAGCCCTACCCTTTCATGTCCTTCCAGTTCATCTCTCATAGTTAGGTGTTCATTTTGCCTTTTTAGCCAGTCTAGACTCAAGCTTTGCTCTCCAGTAGCACTAATCTGCTGAGGCTGAAAATCATCTTCAGTGCCTCGCTTTTGGAAGTCTGCTTGGCTAACAAAAGTGAAAGCAGGGCTAGATTTTTTTTTTTTTTGAAGCAGTCACAAGAGAATTCTGATGAAAGGGCAAGAAACAAGTCTCTGTAGCATCATCCTTACACTCTTTAGAATCCAGTCTGTCCTATGAAATGCTTGGTGAGTGGTCAGATGAAACACCAGTAACAGAACCAGTCAACCCTGAAATCCCACTTGCTGAGAATGGAGGTGAGTTTCTGGTGCAACTTGGCATTTGTAAATGCTTGGCTAGAGAGGTGCCCTTAGTAATTGACAATGCAGAAATGGACTTAAAAGGACCAGAGACTGATAGGACTGCATTTGTGGTTCTTTGTTCAGGCAGTTTCTCAGCAACTGTTTTAGAGTAAATAATCACATTGCAGTTCTCCAATGTATCTTCGGCAGCCACATAATATTCTGATTTCCTTTTTGGTTTTGTTCTTGTTCCTGCCTGCCTGGAGGCATCTTGAAATTGTACATGTGGAGAGCATGAACTTTGTTCTGTGTTTTCTTTAGGAAGGCATTTTTCAGGATGGACTCTTGCTTTTCTAAAGGGATATAAATTTAATTTCCCAGTTACAGCATCTAGTCTTTTAGTTTTTACTCTGTGTTTCTGATTGAGTTCATTCTCTTTTTTACCATGATCCACGGGGCTGGCAGATGGTTTCTTTTCCTTATTTTTTGCTACTGAATGTCTAAGTGATTTCCTTGCCAGAATAAGCAATTGGTTTCTTTGGATACACTCATCCTATCCTTTGTTCTCAGGAGATCTCTCCTCAATGAAGGCACCAGTTGACACAGGGACCTTTTTTACTTTTGCTAGGTCAGGTACATGAAAGCTGACAGGCTGAAGCATTGTCCTGATTGCTGGTGATAAAGGCATCTCTTCATCACTCATACAGCAAACCCCCTGCTCTTCCATTCTTAACTTCATGCTGCTTTTTTCCCAGCCATAGATTTTTTCCATGGTTCTGTTTCTTTTCTGCTAGGTAGCCTTGATATTGCTCACACAGTATTTGCAGGTAAGGAAGTAGCCTTGCTGTGGAATAAAATTTTTACTTCTTGTTGTCAATCCACTTTGATCATTCAACTGAGATCTATGGCTTTCTATTACTGCTTGCAAACAGTGTTCCTTTGACTCTTCTGGTTCACCTATTGCTGTAATAGCATGCTGTTCCCTATAAGACTTTAAGCAGGCATTGCCTTCCCTTTTGGATAGAGATTGACACAATGCATTTGCTATTTTTTTTCCAAGCTTCTCTTTTGCCAAAACACATGCAGGCCTTGAGTATCTTCCACAGAATGTGTTACTTCTGATTTCTGCTAGAAAGAAGGGTTGGCACTTAGTAGATATAGTGGAAATTTCCATACACAGACTAAGCAGATGTTTGGAACACCTATGCCATCAGTGTTAAGAAAAATGGTATTTCATACTTATAGGAAAACGCAGTATACTTAGATATCCCTTCACTCTCAGCAAATATTTTTACACTAGAAACCCATGGCTAATACATTAATTCATACTGGTAGCATTTTTTATATAAGAAGTAACTGAATAAAGATTGAAATTGAGAAAGCTTTGCTCTTGGCCAGAATTATCTGTACTACAAATCATATATTTATTATACTGCAGAGGTACAACTCTTCTGTTTTACTCTTTACTGGCATAAAGTATGCCAGTATTATGCCAGTAAAATGGAAATTTTGAACTTTTACTTCTTTATCCTACTTTGCTGTCTCTATCCAGCCCTCTTCTGACACATTTCCTAACTATTCCTTTCCCAAGTCCTTTATGCCATCTCTCCTGGCATTATCCCTCATTTTCACAAAATAGTCAGTCTTTCCCCACACAGCTCCTTTCTTACTGCCTTCATACAAGATCTTTTTTCTTCATTTATTCACCACTATCTTTTCTATGCGTTATCAATGAACCCCAGGACTATGTTGCTATTCACCACCAACTCTGGTCTTGATCCTCTCCAAAATGCCTCTCTCCTTCGGCATTCCACTGTGACTATTTGTCCCCCTTCACACACACGCACGCACGCACACACACACACCTTATCATTATGGAAGCCCAAGGTCTCAGCTTGTTCATCATGCCCTTTAACTTTTCTGCCACTTTGATATAGTTGAGTTGATCATTCTTTCTTGCTTGGCTTCCTTTTTGCCACAGTTCTCTGAAATTCTGCACTTGATTTTCACCTAATCGTTCCTTTAGAATCCTAACCCATCCTATCCCATATGAGTTGTTGAACTCTGGGTTGATTTCTGAATTTGGACAGACTAATAAACCATGGTTTGTTAACCATTAGCAACCCAGGAAAAACACATGGTTTGTCATTGAGTTGTATAAACCATAGGTTGTCAATCTGTGTGAACTCGAAACAATGGGTTGCTCTTGGGATGTATCACCAGGTTACAGAGGCAGCAGCCAAGGTTAATTTAAAAAATAGCAGTAGTGCAAAGGAAATGGTTATACAAGGAGACCTCTTTGTTGAGGTCCCTCATGATTTTAACCGTAACCCTCTACTATTTTCTCTCTATACACAGTCCCTGAGTGACCTCATTGCAGTGTAAGGCCCCATCAATGAGGGTTTTCAAGGACAGGCTAGACATGCGCATTGTAGGTATGTCATGAGTGGAGCTGGCTAGAGCCAGGAATCAGACTAGATGGCCTGGGAGACCCTTTCTGACTCACTCTGTTTCTATGTTTCTAAGTATGGTTTTCCAGTACACACTGGTATCAGTAATCTCTACCTCTGTTACCCTGAATTTTCTTTCTTCTTCTAATACTACATCTCCAAGTGCCTTTCTAATATCTGCATTGGATGCTATCAGAGACCCAGAACATAAGGAAATGTTTGTGCCTCCATGTGAACGTGCTCTTTTTGTTACAACAATGAAATGGTTGCAGCTATCTATCCCACATGGCTGCAGGAGCTTTAGAACCAAAAGATCATACCAATTGCATAGTTACTTCCCACATTAAGGATTATTCCCACACCTCACATCCGTGGCCTTTCAGAGGGCAGTTCTTTTCTTCTAATGTAATTGGAGTATCAAATCATATTTCCCAATTTCTGCAAACATAAGAAACATCAATAAATGCAAAGTACTGTCCTGTTTCCTCTCCCTTAAGAAAACTCACCTTGAATGAAGTTTGGATTCACCTCTAATCTGGTAATTATTGGATCTTTCTCCCACTGTCCAGAGTTTTGGAGGCTTCTAGCTCTTCTTTGGAAATGCTTTTGGTGTGGGACTTCTGTTTGGCTCGGGCCGGTTTTATTCCCAAAAGATCCTTGAGGAAAAGTCTGTAGCAGTCTGCAGTTAAGGCACAAGTTCTCATCAGTTTTCACCTGTTCATTCTCCTTTTGGATACTTCTGGGTGGCATTTTTAGGCTTGTGTACTTAGATTCTGCCTTTACGGTTTCCTGATGGCTATTTTCCTGCAGAAATGGCATTTCCCCACCAGAACCCAATGTGGACATGCCCTTTATTTCATTTTTCTGAGTTAAGTGGCAGTCACAGTAGTCCTTATTGAGGTAATTTCTGGACTTATGACCACAGTGAGATTCATCTTGGGTTCCGCAACAGCAATTTCCTGATGAGTGTTCCTTTGCCTGGCCATGTTGAAGCTTCCTGTTAAAGAGGCCTAAAACTAAACAAGTGAGGCCAACACCACCTGTGACAAATACAAGGTTTATCAAAGATAAAATAAGGTAAATTAAAGATCATTAGCTATTAAACATGCAATGTTTAATAACATGTATAATGCTGATATATGAGATTATTAAATGGAGAACCAGAGGGTAGCACAGAAATTCAACTAAAATCCCACACATTTTTACTCTATGAAATTCTATCATTCTGTGTAGAGTGACTACCAGAGGAAATATGCAAGAATGAAATGAATTGGTGATGACTGGAAATACATTTGAGATTTCCTTAAAAGAGAAAATAGATTTGATCTTTATATTTGAAAGGACAGTTACTGTCCTGCCACACACTATGTGCTTCTAAAAGATTTGTTTTTTCATTCATAAACTATTCGCTACCACCATCAAAATGAAAGTCAGGTATCCAAAAGAAGTTATATGAGTTTCAATTTGCTTGGGGGAAAAAAGTGTCATGACTGTATGTTTTGTTCCATAAGTCTAGTAGCACCTGTGTGTGTGTGTGTGTGTGTGTGTGTGTGTGTGTGTGTGGTTTGCCATTTCTGCACAGGTAGATCAGGAAAATTATACAGAGGAGAATATCAAGGATGATAACACTCATCCAGTTTGGATCCACTTTCCATGTTTGCTTTTAGCTTCTGCTTTTTAATGGTGTGTGATCTTATCACTGATCCCCTGCCATTTCATGCAGCCACAAATTATAATAGAAAGGGATTTCCTCCACAAATTTCTGTCGTAAACGCTTATCTTGAGTATTTACTTGCTAGGTCTTTTGTAGATTTCACATATTTACTAACTATGGATTGTAACTAATGGTTTCACCAAGAAAATGAAACTGCTGGCAGACCAGATATGCCCCCGTCTCCTGTGGTCACCAATTTGTACTGAGGAGTTCAGGACCCTCTACAGCATATTTGGGGCACACATAGGTTGGCTGCTGTGGAGAGAAGTGCGGGGGGGGATACTATATTTCATAAAAAGACTTCTGCTTACACAAGCATTGGATCTTACCCGATATGATATAAATGTTTGACATCTAATGTTATGTTTTGCATTACAATTTTTAATATTTTACTTTGAATGTCAGTCCAATAGTGACATTTATTTTCAAAGTTATATATTCTACATGTGGGTAGTATTCATTGTTTGACAACTTTTATGCTTTTTCATATTTGACACCTTTAAAATGAAAACTAGAAAGCGATGCTGATAAGTGACTGCACAGTAAACTGCATGTCTTCATCCAAATTTAAAACCTGTAATTTCACATAAAAATTCTGTTGATTTTCAACATTTTTTCAATGTTAATTGGAGCCTCAACCAGTTGGACTAACTACTTGCTCTGATTACATTTTCAACAAAAGGAGAAGAGTGCTAGTTGTGGGAGATTCCCTCTTGCACGGGATGGAAAAATATGTATGTCATGATGACCCAGAGAATCGCCAAGTGTGCTTTCTCCCTGGTGCCAAGGTTAAAGATATAACTAGCAAGTTCACACAACTCGTACAACCCACTGACAAATACCCCTTCCTTCTCTTTCATGTGGAAACTGCCATGAGAAGCTTTCCTGAAATAACATCAGACTTTGAAGCTCTAGGGAGGAAAATAAAAAACACTGAGGCCCAGATAGTCTTCTCCTCAATCCTGCCAGTACGTGGAAGAGGAACTGTTAGGGAAAGAAAAATCCTTCAAGTGAGTAACTAGCTATGATGGTGGTGCTGTAAAGAGAGATTTAGATTCTGGGATCACAAGCTAAGCTTCCTGGAAGATGGACTACTGACAAATGATGAGCTGCACCTCACAAAGAACGGGAAGCAGATGTTTGACCACTACATGAAAAAGTTCATCAGGAGAGCTTTAAACTAAATCCTATAAGGGAGGGAGATGTGCAGCAAGGTGTACCATCACCTGGCAAAGACTCTGTATTTCCACAGAGAAAAAAATCTCAAGCAGGGCCCAACACCAGTCTCCCAAAAATGTAGGAAGAAAACCAGGGCACAGAGAGAATGAACTTCAATGTCTCTACACCAACACCCAGAATAAGGGAAACAAACAACACAAACTTCAGCTGATAGAACATGAGGGCAATTATGATCTTACAGAAATAACGGAAACTTGCTGGGATGACTCACATGACTGGAACTCTACAATTGATGGATACAATAGAAAAATAGAAAGGACAAAAAGGGAGATGGAGTTGCACTATGTATCTGCACAGACACATATCTCTGCACAGAAATACAAGAAGAGGAACTTAGTAGCCCCATTGAGAGCATCTGGCTAAATTTAAAGGGAGCAAAAAGTAAGAAAAACATAGTTATTGGCATATATTGCCATCCAGCCAGTCAAAAGGAGGACAAAGATGCAACGTTCAATAAGCAACTTGCCAGCATTTCCAAGAAGAATGATGTAGTCATCATGGGGGACTCCAGTTTCCCTGATATATGCTGAGAGACAAATTCTGCCAAACATGGCCCCTCCAAGAGATTCCTGACATGTGTTGCTGACAACTTTCTCCAGCAGAAAGTAGCGGAAGGTATGAAAGGACCAGCTATCCTCAACTTAATACTAACTAACAAGGGTGGCCTGGTGGATAAAGTAACAACCATGGGAACTCTGGGGGATACTTGAATTCTCAATTATGAAGGAGACAATGGGTAACTGGAGCCAAACAAACATCCCAGACTTCAGGAAAGCCAACTTTAACAAACTCAGAAAAATGATAAGCAAAGTGCCACGGCAACATACCCTTAAGGGGAAAGGTGTCCAAGAGGGGTGGGAAATCTTGAAAAAGAAGATTCTCCAAGCACAACTATGAACAATTCCATAAAGAAAAATGTGCAGAAGACAGCAGAGGAGCACATGTGGCTCAACAAAAACTTAAGTGACAGCCAAAACAAAAGACAAAAGAAGGAAAAGGGTGTCCAGCTACTTAAAGTGGATGGCAGAGTGATAACAAAGGACAAAGAAAATGCAGAGGCACTCAATTCCTACTTCACCTCAGTCTTCTCCCACAAGGAAATCTGCAATCAAGAGGAAGTACAAACTGGAAGTGAGAGATGGCAGCCCAAGATTGACTGACAAATGGTCAAGGAATACCTAGGTGGAATAAACACTTTCAAATCTCCAGGGCCCGATGAACTCCATCCCAGAGTCATAAAAGGGCTAGTGGAGGAACTCTCATAACCACTGGCTATTATCTTCGATAAATCTTAGAAAACAGGAAAAGTGCCAGACGACTGGAGAAGGGCTAATGTTCCTATCTTCAAAAAGGGGGAAAGGATGAACCTGGGAACTATAGACCAGTTAGTCTGACATCAATCCCTGGAAAAATTCTGGAGCAAATTATTTAAAAATCCATCTGCAAACATCTTGAAGATAATGCAGTGATTAATAGAATCTGACATGGATTTATCAAAAATAAATCCTGTCAGACTAATTTAATCTCATTTTTTGACTGGGTAACCTCCCAAATGGACAAAGGAAACTCTGTGGACATAATCTACCTACACTTTGGCAAAGCTTTTGACATAGTGCCACACGACATTCTGATAAGCAAATTAGCAAAAACTGGACTAGATGGAAAAATCATTAGACAGACAGAAACTGGACAGCCTTCTGAGTGGAATGGTGTAATGTGGTGTCCTGCAACAGCAGGGGATAGACTCAATGGCCTTCATGGCCCTTCCAACTCTACTATTCTATGATTTTATGATTCTATAATCTGCCATCCACTCACAACATTCTCTGTTCCTTCTGAGCTTGTTTGGACTTTCACATTGGCTGAGAGGGAATTGCTTTTCTCAGTAAGAATGATTTTTTTCTTTTGTATTTTGTAGTTAACCTGAAAAACCTGCTACTGGTAAAAATGAGAACTACCATAACTTGTCTTTTGATATCAAGGTAATACAGCTTTCAGCATTTTTGGAGTTTTTCTTGATTGAGTGTCTGTGAGAACTGCCATGATGAATGCCTGTACTTCAAAATTCATCATGACACCACTGCAAATATCTCTACAAATTATTCTATCCTGCTCTGACTGACATGGGTACTGGAACCCAAGTAACCAGGGATAAAGCACACCAATCTGTTCCCTCTAGCATGGAAGCTTTGACACTCACAAGACAATCACACACTCCTATGTCAGTCCTGTCATGAAAAGACCATGAGTTGCATGTGAATATGAAATATTTTAATATTTCCACAAATCTGACATATGCCATTTGAAATATGTCAGCAAATCTGAGCTAGTATGAGTTTCAGTAATGTAATCAAATCAGACTGCAAAGCAATCCTAGCAGTAGGCATGAAAACATGGGAACATCTTAAATGTCTTCAGCTTGGTTGTATTTCTAACTACTTTTGCATTCCAGATAAAAACTACTAGAAGAATTTGTTCTGTTTGGCTCTAGAGGAGATATATCACTTAATTCATCCAGCAGCATCCCAAACTTGTTTTTGTCTTGGCAGTTTCCCACTTAAAACTTAGGTCTAACATTTCTTAGTTTTTGAAATGAAATGGGATCACAGCCTGAAGTGGTATAGCTTCAGGCAACACTTTCAACTCCAAGATACATTTTTATATCCATCTGTTCAAGGTATTTGAACAGATCTCTGTGTTTTCAGGTGAACAGAACTCTGGGTCATAATAATTTATAAATAATAATTTATCCATCTTTCCAAAATAAAAACATATATATTTTCTGGTGGCAGGGAGGCAACAGTGCTAGATGCACATGAGAGTTGGAGGCCAGTGTCTGCAAAAACACTATTAGAGTTATCTATTCACATCAAGGAGTGTGTGTGAGTGTGAGTGTGAGTGTGTGTGTGGAGAGAGGGGGGAGTGTTCATTAAATGGTATGCAAACTTTTTAAAAAAATGCTCTGAACAGAGCAGGTGACAAATTGTTAAAGAAATTGTTACCTAGGAAGGAAAAGAGAGCTACAAGTGCAATGTCTTGCCCGTAGTTTCTTCTCCTGTTTTTTAAAATATCAGGGGGGTATTTAAGTGCAGACTTACAGTTGACCTTTGCTCACTCCTGGGTTTTCAGACATTCTGCAGCTCTTGTCAGCATTTTTGAGTGTTCTTGATGAGGAATTAACATATTTCCTTAAGAAGGAGACTAAATCATAAAGTTTGATGTACAGTTCTACCAATTCTGGTCTAAACTTAGAAGGTTTAATTGAGTGAGTGAGGAAAATGTGTCAGGGATAAGGGCTAGCCTGTTTCTGGAAAGGTCAATTTCCATCAGTCGCATGAGGCCATGGAAGGCTTTCTTTGCAATGGAATTAATGAAATTGTTTGATAAATCCAGGATCCTGAGGTTGCCAAGGTTTGCCATCTCAAAGCTGTCACCTGTGATGCTAGTAAGCTGACTTCCACTTAAATGGAATCTAATAAGGTCCTTCATGTTCTTGAACCAGATTCCATGAATGCTGCTCAAACTGTTGTTGCTCAACTTTAGTATCTGAAGCATTTGAAGTTCATGAAATGTGCTGTATGTAATAGATGAACTTGAAATTTGGTTCTGGTCCAGAAGCAAAGTCTTTAGTGTTCTAAGTCCAAGAAAAGCATCATCTCTAATAGTTGTAATCCTGTTACTGCTAAGTCTTAGTAAAGTTGCATTGAGCAGGAAGGACAGGTTGAAACCTTCCTCTGATAATATGCTTCCATCAGTAATAATCAAAGCTTTTGTGGATGCAGAAGCAGCTGTATGAAAGGAAGAAAAGTTTAGTTACATTGTTATATACATGTAAGTGAACAATTCCTCTTTCTTAATACTAGATGAAAAGTACCTTTTCACTGGCTATAGGTAAAAAAAGACCATCCCAATCTAACTGACAAAATGATCCACCAGCATTCTTCAGATAAAGCAAATTAAAGCTGCAATCCTATACTCATTTACCTGAGGACAAGCCTCATTGAACTCAATGTGACTTACCTCTGAGTTGGCAAATACTTGATTGTGCTGCAATTTCTTACACATAAAATGCTGGAGAAGTCAAATAAGTCTCATACCAGATTCTTCATTGTTTTATAATGCCCATGGACAGCAGCCTTCAAAACCCATTTGGGTGGCCCTCAGGTCTGGAAGCACCACATTTATAAACCTGCATTCGATTTATAGTTCATATGACTGCAGATATCGGAGTTTGAAAATCTGCTGTGAAAATGCAAAAGGATTAGGCAAACTCATAGTCTTTAAAAGTATTAATGGATATTTCTATTCAGTTTAATTCAAAGAGTCAAAGATTTTGGTGTGGTGAGAGTGACAGTACACATTAAAGAGTGACATTTTCAAAAGAATGTTAATGTAAAGACTGGATTTCATTCTATTAACATGAAACTAGATGTGTAGATTAGGAGGGATTTCCATTCCCCAAATTCCTAACTTTAGGTTTGTTGTTTTACCTGATGGGAAGGTCAATAAAGTACAGTTCAAACAGAGGTCAATTTAGTGACCTATTTTTAAAATAGAGCAATGATTTTATTTCTTCATTTAGGAAGAAGAGGAGGAGAGAGAAGGTAATTGACAATTAAAGCCTCCATCACATTGGAACATAAATTGACCTAGAAATTTTATAGGGGACAAATTAGAGGCTGATCATAATCCTCGGTTTGGATCAACAGGAATTGATAAAATGGCCAAATATATGGACAGGAAGCATTTTAATAACATTTGAAATGAACTTTACTAAATGGAATACTGCTTGT
This sequence comes from Varanus komodoensis, assembly GCF_004798865.1. Taxonomy (NCBI): domain Eukaryota; kingdom Metazoa; phylum Chordata; class Lepidosauria; order Squamata; family Varanidae; genus Varanus; species Varanus komodoensis. Next base: position 113,224,447 of record NW_025335268.1, read on the forward strand.
GAGCAGGCATCATAAATTTCAAATTGAGCAATTTATGATGTAAAGGAGAGAACATTGGTGGATAATATATCACCACATGAAGTGCTGTGTTAAACCTCTCTTTCAATCGCACTTCTAGCAAGTTGCAGAAAAGTAGTGCCTAAAGTTTTCTAGTACAGAGGCACCTTAAGAGAGTTACTGCCAGGATAAGTTTTGATATGGCCATGAGACCTGACATGGTCATGAGACATGTAAACCATTCTGAGAGATTATGCTGAAGAGAACTATCTATAAAAAATCAACAACAATCCTCTAATAACATGGTACGATGGAGTCATATATCCTAAGACCTCTACACTGGAAGATGATGCACAACTATCTGTCTACAATCCATATATTTAGGCATACGTACAAAGGTACACCATACGTGTTCCTGCCAATGGTTTTGCTTCATAGCTAATGGCACTGCTGAATTTAAGTATGTAATGAATTTCAGAACAGATCCCTGGTGGATCTCTATTATGAGGCTCAATTTCTACAGGCTTTTAGCTAATACTGTACCTGCAAAAACTGGACTGACTTGAAAATTGTGATCTATTTGATTTGGCTACAAACATAGTCTAAAAGCCTAATATTTGCTTATTAAAGTGATTCCTATGAACACCCAGAAGCTATTTCCAGGAATATACAGCCTTTATGAAGTAATCCTTATCCACTGATTGAAATTATGAGAAAATATTTTAAACACATTGTTTATAGGGAATATTTTCTGCTTTGTTTTGGGATGCCTTTGAAGCACAACCCTGAATTTGAACTCATGGGCACTGAATAGCAAACAAAGAAACATAGATTATTCCCTGGAAACCATTTACTTTCACACAGCTTTCAATTACAATGGAGTTTAATTAAATTGGCATCAATTCTTCCACACAGACCAGTTTCAGAGTCAGGGAATTCATCTTACAAAGTAGAGGCTTGATTGGTATTGGTTTTGATTATGATTTAAAATCATTCAGTCCTTCTCTCATCAAAAGCCAAATTAGCCTCTCATTAAAAGTCAAAGCAGACGCAGTGGTGGCGTCCATGAGTGGGCAGTGTGAACGGATGCACTTGCATTAGTTTGCTTGTATTTAGAGGAGTTAGCATGCCAATCACATACCTGGCCAGGTCACCAATTACTGGCATACCAAATACTCAGGTCAACTCAAGCAGCATGTTTGTTTTTACATGTTGGGGATTATTTCTAGAGGCAAACGCCACCCTATCTATAGTTTTAAAAACATGCTCTACACTGGTTTTCAAACCCTGGATTCCTGTTTCTTAGAACATGAAACACAAACAGAAACTTAAACAGAATGCTTAAATTTGAAACTACAAGTGATGGTGTCCTTTTGTTGGCAAGGGAACTTCTTTCTGAAGAATTGACTGATCCACAGAAAAGTATCAATTTAGTAATTTCAGGTTTTGGTTCCCAGAGGCTGGCATAGACAGAATGCAGTACATGCTTTGAAATATACGTATATCCAGAGTATAGACTGAAGGTACATAAAGCATTCAGCATTGTTGAAACTAAGCAGGTCTGGGGCTGTTGTGAGCTTGGAGGGGAGCCCACTTCAGAGTTGCATGTAGCCACCTTGAGTTCCACAAGGGGAGACAGGTGGGCTATAAATATAATAAATAAATAAATATCCATTTATCCATCTAAATCCCATTGAGTCAAAAACTGGTTGCACTGAGCCCATGTTTCAATGCTTTTATGAGGACAGACACTTCTATTGGCAACTTTATCATGGGAATAAAAGACATAGGAAAATTCACAGAATTCCAAAAGTTACTGAGTTTACATTCAGCAATATATTTGGATCCTTTCATTTTCCCCTCTTGTTTCATCATATTCCTATACATCAAAGCAGTCAGTGAAAAGCATGATTCAGCCTATGCATCATTATCTATGATTTTAACTATTATTAGGTGAGGAGGTTTCTTTTGCTGGCTGCAGTAAACTATTCTTTTGTCAAGAATCAACATGAAAGCCTTACTCATCTTTAGATTTGTTAATTAGGTATCTTATTAAATTGTTGACTTAAGCAAGCAATGTGCAAAGAAAATGGTCACTGTATTTTTTTAGCATTTCCACAGCTCATTTAGCACCATGAGGGGGGGAAATCTTTCAGAGTTATAATGAATTTTATTATGCTAATCTGCATCATTGGTATATCATCTCATTCTTGCTAATGCTGAAAGATTCCTTGGCAGGGTTACAAGGCAATTGAAAGCACACTCAGCCAGAGGACAGTTTGAACTTTGCACAGAAAGAGGGCAAAACATTTTTAAATAGAACAAAAATGATCTATTTTGTTTTTTTGAACATATTCGGCTGACTGAGTGAAATGATTCTGTTCTTGGTAAAAAAGGTTTTCAATTACTTCTGAAGGGCTTGAAATAGTTTGCCTCTAGGCAAAAGGAAATGAAACAATGTTATCACTCTCCAGTCAAAATGCAGAGTCTAGTTCTCTGAAAGTTTATTTCTCAGCAGCAAACATAAGAAGCAGTCAATATAATTACAGCTGTGCTGTGTGAGCTTGCAGTGCAGAATAAATCTCAGTTCTGTTAAAGTGTCTTATTGCATTACCCAGTATATATGTTATAAGACACAGAGTAATATCTTCAGAGCATACCACGCATGAAGAGGGACATGACGCTATTAACTGAATCACCATAGCAAGCAGAATGAGCAATGCACCTAAAAGGGAAAAATAAAGGGTATATATACATATAATACATCTTTGCACTGACACTTTTATTATTCATGCTGCCATTGCAGTTCAACAATGAAGTAAATTAAGCAGTGATTTAAAAAGAATTATTCTAAAAGTGTGGGCAAATTCTACAGGGTAGTGAAAGAACCATGTTTCCATTTTTCTTTCAATGTATTAGAAAGCAGAATTAGATTTTAGAAATGAACTAACCAGATTTCCAATTCTAGGAACTTTGAATTAACAATAAATTGGAGGCACACTTTGTTCTCTTGACTATTTGACTTTCCTGACTTTGCAGTGACATGAACAATATTTGAGAGTAAAAGAAAGCTCATTATTTTTCACTGAAAATGAAGTTTCAGGAGCTGGAAAGCATCCAGTTCAAATATGTTTGAATATGTGCTATGGCTCCTCAAGATCAGTGGTATAAAGCATATTTTTATGCTTAGAAACATTGGAAGAACTCTAATTTGGACAATGGAAGAAATATTTATTTATCTAGGAGAAACATCAAACACAAATTCATAATACAATGTGAGTTGATCTTTTGGTGAGAAAAATCACATACTAAGAATATAAGAAAAACCCTGCTAGAGTATCTAGATAGACCAGTGTTTGGTCTATCTCAACTTTCCCTAATCTGGTGGGATTCCCCTGATTTCCAGGGGTATTGGACTGTAAACTCTCACTATTCCAAACTAGTATGGCTTTTGGCATTTGACAAAATGCCCTGCACAATTTCATTGGCCATGCTGGCTGAGCATTATGGGAGCTTCAGTACTATGCATCTGAAAAATACCAGTAAAGCATCAAAGGTAGGCATTACAGGCTCCCGCTGAGGACCTGAATCCAAAAGAGATCTATTGATAAGAGTTCCCTTGAGTTCCTCCTCCTCTTTACCATTGCAAACTTCTTATATATCTGCCACTCAGTGTAACTAAGACAAAAATTATCATAAGGATGCCTCTGGCCTCTTGCTTTTTGTTTGCCTGTAGATAATACAACGAGGACGAGGTACAACAAGTGCATGCTAATTTTGATGAGAAGGTAGAGTCGTCAAGGCAGAGGGTATATTGTGGCCTCAAAATGTGGAGCAACAAAGCTCACACTGAGTGCCAGTTTGAGAAAGACTGGTACGTATATCTAGGGCAACTTACTTTTTCCAGGAGCCAGTAGTTCCCGAGAGATTAAGCATGACATGAAAACAACAGGTTTTCTGTGTTGTGCCTCTGAACTTGGAGGTTCCCGGTGGTTAGTTATCATGCAAAATAACTTCAATAGATATGCAAAATTCCATTTATGAGACCATCTAAGCCAGAAGTTATTGCTATATCTTGTGGCAATTAATTCCATATGTACTTCTTTTCTGAATCTATCACCAATGGATTTCATTGGATAATTTACATTGTCACATTTTATTTATTAATTCATTTATTTAAAGCTTTTATATGCCATCCTTCACTAAGTCCCAAGACAGTAATACAATGAAATAAAAGTACAGCATCAGACATCACATTACAACAAATAAAACCCCATCTTTAAAACAGCATTAACATTTAAAATATCAGGAAAATAAAAAGCGGTTGGCCTACTGCCAAAGTGAAAAAAGTGTCAACATCAGGCACATAATGAGAATAGAAACAGATTGATGCCATAAAAGAAGCCACAGCCATGAAGTTACAAATGCTAAGCAGGACTGTCATAGAAAGCCGTTTTGGAGGGCTTACATGCATAGGGTTGCCCTATGTTGGAGACAACTTGATGACAATAACAACAAAAGCAAACATTATGTGGGTGCAGAAGAAAAGTTTGCCTCTCCTTTCTCTGCACTATTCATGTTTTCACAACCCTCTTCTGTTGTGCAAAGCTTTTTTTCCACCTAAAACTTCCCAGATACCTCAGCCCTTCTTTGGAGGATGGATACTCCAACTCCTCAATTATGTGGCTTCTCTTTTTTCCACCTTTTCCAATTCTAGGTTTCCTTTTTTGACATGAAGAAACAAGAATGGTACAGAGTGTTGATTCTAGATATAACTGTCCACAAGTTAGACCCACTGAATAAATCAGATTAAAGTTAGTCATTGCCTTAACTTCCATTTATTTCAATGGCTCTACTATGAGGATGACTAAATCTGTAACTAACTGCATAGAACATTTAAGACAATGTCATTTGGCTAATGCAAATGATATAGCATAACGGATTTCTAGTACAACACCAATTTGCACAATGGCACCCCCTCAGAAAACCAGTTATGCAAACCAATGCTATTGCCATTGAACCAAAGGGCCCTTAGGCTAGTACAGTGTCATGTGCATTAATGGAATGACATTTTGTATGCTGCCCTTTGGGCATAATCCTATAGGGATGCCTATAACCTTCTGAACTCAGAGGATTACAGTCATCCATTGCAGATGGAAGTGGTCATTCCTCCTGCCCTATAAAGCAGCTAGACAACTGACTTCAGTGGTTTCACTGCCACACTTCAGAGCAGGAGTGAAGGAAGCTGGGGCAGTACCAAAATATGTCACATCCTGTCAGCACTGTTTTTTTCTCCTGCCAGCTCTTCTGAAATGCCTCCTAAAGCCCTTCTGTGAGATTGGTTTCTCTTGGAGAAGCTGATGGAACAGTTATTTCCACATCACTTGCAGGAGGGGAAATCACTTCAAGCATGATGGCCCAGTACCAGGATGAGAGTTATTTCTGACCAGAGCTGGGGCTTCGAAAAAATCCTATAGCCATCTAGACACTATTAGTGTGATATAATAATTTTATTTTCCATCCATTTTCCTACCACATGAACCTTTTCCTACACTAAATCAATACTTTTGTGGAGATATCCCCAAGAAGTCATGCCCAAAAGAGTCATGGCTATTCAAATTCATCTGCGTGTTGTTTCAACTCAGTGTAGATTGTCTTATGCTAGCACTGAATCACAGTGCCATTTTTGTTGTCTATTTGCCTTCTTTGGAAAGACCTTTTCAAAATTCTTTACAGGCTGTTTGAGTTTTCATAATGTCAAATGATTTTGTATCATTGAGAAACTTGGCTGCTTCACTCTTCTCCCCTGAGTACAATTATGTCACAAAACTGCTTAGTGTTTTACTGTGATTACTTCTTACTCATAAAAAATAAAGCAGCATTGTCATTCCAGATCAAATGTCTTTATGAAATTATAAATATGATTGGAAAATGTAAAAGGCATGGCATCTCTCTTTTCTGTCTTCAAGCAAAGCATGTTTAATTTTCAGTAGAGTGATGCTGTTATTCTCTCATTGTATTTTCAGGGAAGACCTGAATTTTCTGAAGTGGTCTCCAAATTAGAAGAATGTCTATGCAATATTGAGGTAATACATAACCTATTGCACTCAGGACATGTGAATGCATAGTTTGGGGCAAGTGTAGTTCAAGATATAAAGCCAAAATTTCTCAAGCTTTTTTGCTCCAATATAGCATATAGCAAAGGAAATGCTATCAATGAATATAATTTTTAAATGAAGACACTTCATCAATAGAATAGATCAGAAATCCTCATCATTCCCCTTGACTAAAACAGCATTTAAATCTTGCAGATGGCAAACTTACAGTGTTCACCATATATGTCTCATAGAGTACACAGCATGCTAATTTATTTTGTCCCTCTGCCAATCTGTGCTTGAATCAATTGTGCAGGTTTTCAAAATATTACCAAAACCTATCTAAAGTTTTTGCAAGATACAGTATTGGGAGTAAGTGTACACTTCACCAACAGAGGTACCTCTTTTATAGGCTATTCTCAGCAGGCTGTAATCAGCCCTCACAAAGGAAAAGAGAAATCAACCATCTCTTCAGTGGCCCTACAGACCTCATTTCATAATGTAGGATAGGATATTTTTCTCTTTTTTTAACCCAGTCATTTTCCTCTCTACACACAAATGCCCTGTGATATTCATTAACAGACAGACAGATATGTATATGGATCATTCATAAATGAGCTTGAGAATACCTTGAGGCCTATATTATCTATTTCGGAAATGTGATGATGATAGTTTACTGTAACAGCCACACCTTCACTTTGTTCTATCTAGGTAGGACACTAGGTAGAAGGGAAATGTATGCTCCTAGGGTGTTCCAGAAGCACATATCTGAGTTCTTTTTTCAGCCTCAACATGAATAGATTCAGAGACATCCCATGTACAAAAGAATTCACACCTTTCAAATATTGTTCTCTACTTGGGAGAATAGGATGATGAAAGGAGGGAAGAATGAGCATGACCAGAAGTTATTCTTCTGCAGCATTAGGTAGAATTTTTGTATGGTCAAGTCTTTATTGAGAAAAGGGCTTGAAACCTTGTTGGCCCTGAAGGCTGTGTATGATGTAGGCTAATGGGTCAGAAGTCATATGCACATGGGCACACAGACAAGTACACACACACTCTCTCTCTCTCTCTCTTCCCTCACTGGTAGAAGCTGCAGAAAAAGAGTGTTCTGTATGCTGATCTCTGGGTAAGACTGGTATAATTAAGAAATTGATGGCAAGGAGAAGAATTTGGTGCCTTGACAGGGTCAAGGCATCTGTCAAGTGCCACATGTGGTTCCAGAACACAAGCTGTGCACCCCTGATATAGAATATGGCACTTCCGTAGGCAATTTTTACAAGTTTGGTAAATAACATCACTTGCCAACTTCGATAAATCCTTTCCAAAGACCACCCCATGCCACTGATGTGGTAAATTCCAAATCCCCCATTGCTCACGCTTGAATCTTGGCACAACAAGGAAGGAAAATAAACAGCATTGCACAAATATTGAAAGTAACTTTATTAAGGGAATGCGCTCAGTTAGAACTAGAGGACAACTTTCTAGCCTGTTTGACTGTACTTGCAATACTGTTTAGAATAAAGACATTTGTAGCATCAGCTGGAGTGATTGCTTTCATTGAGAAGAAGCACCAGCCTCACGACAGGTTGTCCTCTCGTTCTCACTAAGTTCAACCCACGCTTGGTTTATGAATCATTCATGGCCGCTGCCCCCCCCCCAAGGATGGAGCACTGTGACCCCTCCCTTTGCATTGCTCAGTCTCAATTCTAGCTGTCCTAGACTGCACATGTGCCTGCAAGAATGAGCATCCTCATATCCCCCTTGCCCCATCTCCTTGGTTCTCACATTCCATGTCAGCAGATCGAGAGACTGTTTTCCTGTCTACTCCCAAATTGACCTGTTCTCACACCGCTGTTTCATCTTCTCCCTGAACCTCCTTATCTGGCCCATCCTTATTATCAACATCTGTGAGAGTGGGGAGTAAAGTTTGTTCTGCTGACACCAGAAATACCTTTCTCAATGCTCTGGTTCCCATGGGAAGTTTCCTCCTCTTGTGCACACGTAAGGGACTCTTCTGAGTGCGTGCACATGACAGTCAGTGACAAGGAAGGTACCCCTCCTTGTTTTCCTCCAAGCAAGTATGTGGGAGTGTCCACTTAACCCCCCTCAGAAAAGAGATAGCAGAATGCTTTGCACATGCTGCAGTGATGATCATCTCCTTGGCAACCAGCTCCATTTACAAAGAGATCAAGTGGAACAACAGCAGTAGAGGCTGAGAGCTGTAGCAAAGCTATGTGTGACAAACAGCAAACACCCAGTGCTACTTGTCAGTCTTTCTGGCAAAACTGTCTTGGTTGTCATGAGTAGATACTAACAAGTGTCCCCTTTGTTTGGCCCAGCTGATGTCCCCAGCTTCCAGCAACAGCAGTGGCTCTCTTTCTCCTTCCTCATCTTCGGATTGCCTGGTCGCTCGAGGATGTCCAGGGCGCAGTCATGTGGCTGCTTTGCGCAGCCGTTTTGAGTTGGAATATGCCTTGAATGCAAGGGCTTATGCAGTGTGGTCACAAAGGTAAGGTCACACATTGTAAGGAGGGAGGAATACTTTCCTTAATCCCATTTGGTCTGGTCAGCTTCTAACCCCTCACAGAAAGCAATGGAAAGCACAGCAGAAAGAAAATCATTCTCTTGGAGTTTCCCCAAGCCTTCTCTTAGGGCTTCCCTTCAGCACTTCAGCAAAGGTTGTTCTGCCATTTTCTTTGGAGGAGGGTTTCCCCATTCTCTTCAGGGGTTTTCTTTCTCTGCCCTCCAATACGTTCTACTACCTATCCACAAGGTAGCTCTGCAGTAGACTACGGTTGTGGAAATGGTGGAAATTAGTGCTTCTGTAGCATGATTAACATGCTGGTTAAATAATAGCTCATCATTCTGAATCTAAAGTCCAGAGTGAAGAACCTTGATTGTTGAGCAGGGGCAGAACCACAGACCTAGGGAAAATAAATCCAGCCTTCATGGGAGTCCCAGTACTCACCACCCCCTGCACCGGATCTCCAGATGACCACACTTCTTCCCCTGGCCCCTACACATTTACTAAACATCAACTCTTTGCTGGTTTCCTAGCTTTTGTAAAGTTTTCCACCATTCTAATAGATTGAAATGCCTCTCCTAATGCTTAAATACAGACAGTAAGAACTTTAAGCTATAATATGCTGATGGTTTGGGTGTTACCCCTTTGGACTTCAGCCCCATCCAGCAGTGGAATGCAGACTCCAGGATTACTATCTGTGTAAATCTCCTTGGAAGCTTTTTTTGCTAAAGAGTGGGATACACATGGTATAAATAAATAAATGAGACTGCTTGCTGGACGGAAGTAATGCAGTCTAGAATGTTCTGTATTTTCAAATATGCTTTTCAAGCATTTCTGATGAAAAGAAAGGTCAACCACAAAAGAAAAAATCAGGTTTGGAAAGTATTAGAAGGATTTTGTATTAATTTCCTCTTTTGTTTTGCAGCATATAATAGATTTGCCTGGAAAGAATGAGCGAATGACACATTTAGGTCACACTATAGATACCCAAGATGGTAAAAAAAGTAGTTATCACAGCAGCTTCCCTGCTGCTGTAATTTAATGTTCATTTCAGTTTGCCACCCAAGCTCATTAGCCTGCTGAAATGAGTTCCTGTATAACCAAAAAGTTACAGAACAATTACCCCCACCCTCAAATTCTGTACAGTACAAATTAGCTAACTTCAATTCTATAAATAGAACACTAAAGAAGTTACCCAGAGGCATGATGTAAAGTCAAATGAAAATAGTTTCTGCAGATTTAGTGGCTTTCATACAATGGAAGTACAACACACTGAGATGATTAATGACCTAGCTTTCCAATTACAATACTTTCTTGGGTCTTTAATTAAAAAAAAAAACTATACATATAAATTGGGAAAGATTCTGTTCTGTGTGCTCACATCTACTGCAAATACATTGTTACATGTTTCACATCTTCCAGTTCATCTTACCTGCCCAAGGTAGCAGGATGCACACAATGGAAAAGGTTGCTTTACCTCATCCTCACTCACATCCCAAGAAAAAGATGCAGAAATTCCGTGCTCAGTTCTTGCCCAATAAGACTCTCTCTCTCTCTCATGCACACACACACACACACACACACACACACACAGAGAGAGAGAGAGAGAGAGAGAGAGAGAGAGAGAGACTATCACTATCAGACTTCTGAGGTGATTTCTGAAGCTCTTCCAAGTTTGAAAAGGAGGGTTGCTGTTGGAAAGAAGGAATTCAGTCATAAAGCTCCCCTGCATGAGGCTTTTAGCCCTCCACCTTACCAAGGCATCTGCTTCCATTTTCTTAGCAGTTTGAAGAGAGAGTCCTTTATGTCTGTCCCCAGCTTTCCCAGTTTTAGTTTTTCTGCCTTTTATGTATTCTCTTCCACAACCACAAGGTGCTTCTGTGATATAGCAGAATTATGAAAAAAATGAGCTTTTCATAGGACAGTTTCCCACAACTGGACAAAGCCATGGCAGTTTGTTGTGACATGCAAACACTGCCATGGTACTTCAGTATGGTGTGTTTGGCCTTTAGAAATCGTTGTTGTGAGGGAAAAGGAGAAGTAAGGGCAAAAATGTTTTTGGTAATTCTAGAACCATTCCTTTCATTCTGGGACACAAATTTTATAGAAATTAAAATCAATTGCAAGATTTCAGTAAGATTTTTTGCCACCACCACCATCCTTTTTGTTCCTCTATAGAATTCACAGGTCATGTGCATAGGTTTCCTCATCATTTTATCCTTATAATAATTCTGTGATATAGGTCAGGCTGAGAGATACTGATGCATCTAAAATCATTCAGTGAATGATCTGGAAATTCAGATCTGAACACAGGCAACACATTACACTTAATGCAATGTGTAGCTTAAGTAAGCTTTTTATTTACTCTAGTATGAGGGCATGGGGTCCTGATTCAGTTCAGGCCCACCATGCACTGGGAGGATTAAACCTTCCCCTCCACCTTATTTTTTTCCTAACTCTCCAGTGGGAAGTTTAAAAGGGGGACCCCCCCCCCACTGATACCAATACACACTTTCAAAAGTGTGCATGGGGGTGGTGGAGGAGCTGATAAACACACTCAGAAACCCTGAAAACAAGTCCAAATAAAAAGCCAACTAGAGTGACTTCACCAAAAAACAGAATAGTGATGTGACACAAGCTTGCAGCAATAACAAACCTAACATAAGTGATGATACCCAAGCTTGTGGCAACAAAAAGAAGATAAAAGTGCTAGTTATGGAAGATCACCTACTATGAGGGATGGAAAAATTATGTATGCTGAGATGAACCTGAGATACATCATGTGTTGTCTACCTGAAGCCAAGATCAACAATACAACCAATAGATGTTTACAACACATAAAATCCATTTCAGTCTGGCTTCAGACCTGGCTACGGTACTGAATCTGCTTTGGTCACCCTGTACGATGACCTGTGCAGGGAGAGAGACAGGAGGAGTGCGTACCTGTTGGTTCTCCTGGACCTTTCAGCAGCTTTCGATACCATTGACCATGATATCCTCCTGGATAGGCTGGCAGGATTGGGAGTAGGAGGCACTGCTTGGCAGTGCTTCTGCTCCTACCTTGACAACCAATTCCAGAAGGTGGTGCTGGGGGACTTTGGCTCTGCGCTATGGCAACTTTGTCATGGAGTACCTCAGGGTTCGATTTTGTCCTCCTTGCTATTTAATATCTACATGAAACCGCTGGGAAAGGTCATCAGGAGGTTTGGGCTGTGGAGTCATCAGTATGCTGATGGCACCCAGCTCTACCTCTCTTTTTCAACTAACCCAGGTGAGGCGTGGCTGTACTGAACTGGTGCCTGGCCGAGGTAATGGGCTGGATGAGGGCTAGTAAACTGAAATTCAATCCAGATAAGACGGTTCTGTTGGTGGGTGATTCGAGCTCCTGGGTAGGTGACTTGGGCCTTGCCCTGGATGGGGTTGCACTCCCTCTAAAGGACAGAGTCCGCAGCTTGGGAGTGCTCCTCGACCCGGAGCTGTCCTTGGAAGCCCAAGTGATAGCAGTGGCGAGGAGTGCTTTCCTTCAGCTTCGGCTAATCCATCAGCTGCGTCCCTACCTGGAGGAGGATTGCCTAGCAACAGTAACACATGCATTGGTTACTGCCCAGTTGGATTTCTGTAACGCACTTTATGTGGGGCTGCCCTTGAAGACAGTCTGGATACTTCAGATGGTTCAAAATAGAGTTGCCAGGATGCTGTCAGGGACTGGGCGTTATTCTCATATAACCCCAGTCCTCTATCAGCTCCATTGGCTTCCCATCATAGTCCAGGCTCAATTCAAGGTGCTGGTTATTACCTAAAAAGCCCTAAATGGCTTGGGACCAGGATACCTAAAGGAATGCATTTTTCCCTATTTGCTCTCCCATCCCCTGATATCGGCAACAGAAGCCCTCCTCCAGGAACCCTCTGTGAAAGATGTTAGAAGACAGAGTACCCGGAGGAGAGCCTTCTCTGTGGTGGCACCCCAACAATGTAATATGCTCCCCAGAGAGGTCCGCCTGGAGCCATCATTATATGTTTTTCGGTGCCAGGTTAAGACCTTTTTATTTAATAAATATTTTAATAAGTTTTAATATCGAATTTTATTATTGTATTTTATTAATTGCAGCCAGAGTGGGTCGTCAATTTATTTATGCTGTTAGCCATCCAGAGATGTTAGTAATTGGACGGCATAGAAATTTTATAAATAAATAAAATAAAACCTACTGATGAGTACCCCTTCCTTTTTACCCATGTGAGAACAAGCAACACTGCAAAAAAGAACATATAGGAAGTTCCATCTGATGCCAAAGCTCTGGGCAGAAAAATTAAGAACACTGGGGCTCAGATAGTCTTCTCCCAAATCCTACCAGTTAAGGTAGGAGGAAATGACAGAGAAAGAAAAATACTTCAATTAAATACCTGGTTAAGACAGTGGTGCCCAAGAGAGAAATTTGGTTTCTGAAACCAAAGGAAAAAATTCTTGAATGAAGGGCTACTGACAAATAATGGGTTGCATCACTCAAAGTATGGAAGACTAGAGGAGGGCTGGTGTTGTCCTCATCCACAACAAAGGAAAGAAGATGAACCAAGGAACCACAGACTAGTCAGTCTAACATTAATCCCTAGGAAAATACTGCAGCAAATAATTTAAAAAATCATTCTCTACACACCTTGAAACAAATGAAGTGATAAACAGAAAACAACACAGACTTCTTAAGACTAGGTCATAGCAAACTAACCTATTCTCATTTTTTGACTGAGTTACCTCCCAAATGGACAGAGGAAATGCAGTGGACATAATTTACCTAGACTTCGACAAAGTACCCCATGACATCCTAATAAATATATTAGTAAAATGTGGGCTTGACATAGCTAGTATTGGGTGAATCCACAACTGGTTTCAAAATAGGTCACAGAGGGTGATAATTGATGGCAGCTGCTCAACCTGGAAAGAGTTTACAAGTGGGGTACCACAGAGCTCAGTCCTGGGACCAGTACTCTTTATGAATGATCTTAATGATAAAGTCCAAGGAATTAGAATTAAATTTCTGGATGATAAAAAACTAGGTGGAATAGCTAACACCTTGGAACACCAGGGTGACCAAGATATGCTAGGCAGAAAGCAACAGAATGAAATTCAACAAGGACAAATGCCAAGTTCTCTACCTAGGCAAAGCAAAGCAACACAATGCAACGCAACGCAGTGATGGAGAATACATGGCTCAACAGAAATGAAAAAGGAAAACACCATGGAGTTGCGGACAACAAGCTAAATATGAGCTAGCAATGTAATGCAGGTGCAAAAAAGAGATGAGGCAAAATGAGGCAAGACTATTTTGGGATGCATAAATATAGGTATCACTTCCAGGAAAAAGGTATTCATTCTCCATCCCCTACTCTGCAGTAGTCAGACCTCACCTGGAATACAGTGTTCAGTTTTGGGCACCCACATATAAAAAGGATGCTGAAACTTTGGAGAGTTCAGAGGAGGGCAACAAAGCTGATACAGGGCCTGGAAACTATTATGTCAAGAGGCTCTTACATCTTATGTCAAGAGTCTGAATGAACTGGGCCTGTTCAGTCTTGAGAAAAGACTATGAAGTGACATGATAGCACTCTGCAGGTAGTTCAAAGGCTGTCACAAAGAAGAAAGAAAATGCTTCCTCTCACGCATCTCAGTGTAGAACATGGAATGATGAACTTAACCTATAGTACACCAGGTGCTGGCTAGACACAAGAGCATCTAACTATCGGAGCAATATTTCGGTGGAACCAGTTGCCAAAAGAGCTTGTGTACTTTTCCACACTAGAGACTTTCAAGAAGAAGTGGGATGGTGTAAGTGGCATCCTTCACCAGCAGTGGGTTGGATCCAATGGCCTTCTTGGCCCCTTCCAACCCTACTATTCCATAATTCTATGAATGAAACCTAAAATTATGCTTTGATCTTTCTGTGGTTGCTTCACACTGCTGACATGTCCTACACTTGTCTACTCAAAAGCAAGTCCCATTGAGTTCAAAAAAGAGTTGAACCCAGAAGACTGTTGATAGGATTGTAGCCAGAAGCTTCTTTTTCCCACTACCCAGAAATATTGTCATCCATGTATCTGAAATACCTGATTGCTAGACAAGTCTAAAAATGGGACTGATTTACATCAATCACTTTGCCAAAAGAGTAGAAAAAATGCCTTTCCTGGCTGCCATGGCTCATTGTTTAGTTTCTCCTGTTTTGATGCCTTGCCATGTTCCTTCTTGCATGATTCATCCAGGCTAAAAAGTCTGGACCTCATGATTCTTTGATTAGCCTTCTTCTTTGATTAGTCTTGGATGAATATCAACCTCAGAGGGAACCTTTGGTGCATAGCCAGCCTGATAAGACTTTGCAGGCAACTGTAGGCAAGATTTTTTTTCCTGGATGTTCCTAGCTGCCACATCAAGCTATTGCAAAAGTATCAGGTGTTAAAGAAAAATCCTTATAAGGAGACAGAGAAAGCCATTTGGAAAGAAGTTATTCCAAATCTTCCTTGTATGATTTGAAATAGCGGAGAGAACAGCTTTCAACTGGCAATCTCATATAACAATCCTACCAGCTTGCTGTTTCAGAGCTCTGTCCACTGACTTGCTGATAATGAGAATGAGCTGAGAGTGATCATTGCATTACTTAAACATTTGTCTGGGAGATGGAGCTTAGCATATTTACTGGAGAAGTCACAGCTTGTGAAAGCAACATCTCTTTTTTACACAGCAGCACCCTACTCCCATCCAGCCCCAATCACTGAGCAGCCTGCAGGAACAGAAGACATGCTTAGCCCATGCCCCGCTTTTACTCCTTTGAATGGTGATCCTTAGAAATACTGCATGAAGGTTTTTAATGAACTATGAGAAGCTGATGCAACCAGTGAATCTCACTGGGCTCAAAAGCACCAAAGAAGCTAGTTTAATAGCAGGGAGACTAGACAGCAACAGCTTAGCTTTAGGAGCTGCTGCCTGCATTTTTGAAAAGTCAGACTCCAAATGAGGCAGCTGTTCCACACAGGAATAAATAAAAGATGCACTGTTCCTATGGGAACCTTTGGCATATTGGATTACCTATTCCCGTGCTCAAATTTCTTTTCCATTCAATTTCTCCATGAAAATCTGATACTCAGGGTTTGCTTTTAAAGCAACAAATAGAGAGTTCTTTATTTCTAACTGGCTTTGGTGATGAGTTTCTGCCCATCAAAGTACCTGCTGATTAGGCGACTTGGGGGTACAGAAATGACCCACCCACTAAGCCTCCTAAGTGAACTGTACATGTTTGAATATCAGTATCCGCATGTACACAGCACCAACACATGCTTGCAGGGCCTGAAGCAAGAAAGCACACCCAGAGCCACTGTTGCCATCACTGCCCTGCCCCTGCATTCCTAATGTACCTCAGCTCCCTTCATTTCTACTTTTGATCATGTTGGACAAGGCTGATGGGAGTTGTGGTCAGAACATCTGGAGGGCTACAAGTTGCCTGCTCTTGCTTTAATGGTAGCATAAGTGGTGATGCATTCTTAAGTAGTGTTGCTGTTTACATTTACATGCTTATTTTTGTTCAACCTACATATGACCTGCTTTCTGAACTCATTTGTCCTAGTCCTACTGAAATGCAATGCTCAGCATATTTCCTAGAAGAGATTAGTAAAGCAGATCCCTATGAACCAATTGGATCTCTAGTCAAAAGTTCCAATCCTGGCTAGCTGAATTTACAGGACTAGCTAGCTGGCTTGAATTTACAAGTTGGAATCATCCACATACACTAATATCCTTGTGGTGAAGAACCTTCCAATAAATCATAGATTTTCTACCATGAATTAAACACAGTTTGGATTCTCTGTATGGTATTTATAATGCACTCACTATTCCTCATTCATGGTAGCTTGTATGTACTTCCATGCCATCCTCCCCCTCCAGGACCCTTCCTGTGCAGCCCCATGGCTTTTTTAGAACAAGGAAAGTGTGTTCCCTGAAAATTAGGAATGAACTGGAATAAAAAGCATAGAAAGACAGATATGAAAGTTTGTGTGTGGGGAGGGGGAATGAGGAAAAAAGTGCATGTAATAGAGCCAGTATTAAATGCCGCAAAGAATCTGGAAGCTGAAGCCTTGCTAAAGAGATGAGTTAAAGGCTTCATGTAGAAAATCTCTTATTTCAAAGTGAGATTCTTTGCTTTTCTTCCCAGAAGTAGGTTTTTTTGGACATGCAAACAAACCTGGAAGATATTTAGCATACTGTCTTAAGAAGGAAGTGGAAAGAAGATTCATTACAGGAATAAAGAAGGGTAATGGCATAACATATGTGGGAAAGAAAGTTCATGAGCAATTGATCAATTTTTTTCAAACCTGTACAAAAAGACATCAACCCGACAAGATGGGATGGACAAGTATATTGAACAACCTGGACTTGAAAAATGTATCCCAGAGCAGAGGCAAATACTGAATGATAGTATTCAAGAGCTATCACAACCTATCAGCAAATTGAAAAAAGATAAAGCACCTGGTCCTGATAGATTTACTGTATAGCTATGCACTATAAAGATGTCCTCTATTGCCTCTTTTATTTATTCTTGCTTTGGAAATCTTAGCAAAAAGATAAGACAGGAGCCAAAAAATTAAAGCTTTAAAACAAATAGAGAAGAATATCAGATGAAATATTACACAGATAATATAGTTTTGACTTTTCTGGATCCATGGCAATCTATCCAGTATATAATGGAGGAAGTTTAAAAATTTAAACTTTATTCAGGATATAAAATCAGTAAGAAAAAGACCGAAACATATATTAAAATTTGTAACAAAGCAGGAAGTGGAGAATTTTAAAAATTTCAGGATGTGAATAACTTCAAACCCATTCAAATACTTAGGGATAAATATCACAGGACAAAATAATGCACTTTTTTGAGACAACTGTCAAATAACTTGGATGAAGATCCAAAAAGACTTACAAAAATGGACTAAATTAAAAGCATCTTGGATGGGCAAAATTTCAGTTATAAAAATGAACGTACTAGCTAAACTGAACTTTCTTTTTCAGAGGATACCAATTGAGATGCTGGAAAAAGTTCTTCAAAACTGGCAGAGACAATTAAATACCTTTATTTGGAATGGCAAGATGCCATGGAATCTTTAAAATCCTTCAGGATGCAAAGGAGAGAGGAGGCCACACTGTACCTAATTGGGGAAGGAGTTGCCATGCAGAGGTGGATCATGACCTTTCCCCCTCAGCAGTGGAGAGCAGGATGCATTCCAATGGAGCAAAGCTCAGGGAACCAAGATTTAGGGTGGATGCCAGGAAGTACTTCCTGACAGTTAGGACCCAGAGGGTATGGGATGGGCTTCCACAGGAGGTGGTTGAAGCCCCCAGGAGTGAGGGTGTTTAAGGATAGGCTGGATATGCACATGGTAGGCATGGCATGAGTGGAGCCGGGCAGAACTGGGGTCAGACTCGATGGCCCAAAAGGACCCTTTTAATTCGCTCTGGTTCTGTGGGAAGCTCTTTGGAAGAAAGATATTAAATTCACTGCTTGTCAAGCATTAAGAGAAAATTGGTATAAGATGTTTTATCGGTGGTATATTCCTCCAAAAGATATTGGAAAAACAGATAAGAATTACAATGGAAAATGTTGGAAATGTAATGGTGGATGGGACTTTCTATCATATGCAGTAGACTTTTGAAATAACCAAAACAAAAATGGAAATTGATGCATGCAGAAAATCTTTAAAATTAAGTTTCCTATGAGCCCCAAGAATATGCTTTTGCATATCATGCCAGAGACTCTAAAAAAATGTCAGATTTATTTAAGTATATGACAACTGCAAAATTTCCTTTAAATAAAAATCACCAGAGCCCCCAACAATTGAAGAATGGAGAAATAGACTGGCAGAATATGCTGCGATGGCAAAGTTAACTTTGTAAATAGAAGATCCTTAGAAGAATTTAATAATAAATGGAAATTTTATTACTCTCAGCATGACTAATGGAAGTTGAGGGGAGTCTGGAAAAGAAAAAGGAAAGCAGTAGAACTTGAACTTAGAAGATCTTTTGTTGTATAGATTAATACTTTGTTTTCTGTAAACTCTCATAGAGTGTTAAAAGACAGGAAGAGTGTTAATCTTGGGGGGTTAATGTATAGGCTGTATTTGTTCTGTATATTAGTTTTTTCTGTTCTACATGTTCATCTATGTATCTGTATATGCTAAGAAAAATTTAAAAAACAAAAAGTTTGTTTACAATGTATTTATTGTAAATAATGTTATAATAAAAACAGAGTAGGTGTGAAAAGCAGAGCAGATTAAGCTCAAACCAACATTTAAAGAATTACAATGTCAAAGTCTTAGGGATAGAACGTAAAGAACTGTGTAATTAGTTGTGCCTGAGGAAGCCTTTGGACTTCTGCTTCTCAAAACAGCCACCTCTCATATAGTATACCAAGTTGATTTCAACTCATTGACATTTAATTTTTCTGGATGCACTCAAGATCTGGACTCATTAATCCTCTCTACAATTTTCAGTATGTGCCTGCCTCTCTCTGCCTATCTCTCTGTGTCTGTCTGAATAGATAAACAATATTATAAAGCACTGAATGTATTATGAATAGAATATTGTTGAGATATTATAAAGGCATACAGTGCTAGTTTCTGAAATACACCATTATGCTGGGACTTGTGTAAGTTTTGTTACTGAGTGAGAAAATTCATCATATTTTGGAGTAGAATAGTTTAAAAGGAAATCAGACATTTTAACAAGAAAGCATGGATGAAATTAAATCTGATAAAATAAAAGAGGGTTAGGGTTTGGCTTCTGTTTTTCACTGTATGGGGATTATAGAAACAGCTAAAGCAAAATACAAAATTCTTACCTGCCATCAGTTAGGAATTGCCCTTATGAACATCACTATGAAAGATGCATTGCTTGAGTGTGTCCTTTGAGTCACAGCTTCACAAACATTCTTCAGAGTTGTTGCTGTTTGAACTTACAATATACCTTACCATGAATAGTAGAGTTATTCTTGCATAAATGATCAGGGTATTATGAATGCACAGTCTGGGCAGCTTCTCCTCTGCTCAGTGGGCATGCTTGATAGCTGTTGGCCCATGATGTGAGAACAGGTGTAAGATGCAGTCTTTAGCTGATCCCTTCTGAGAACAGAAGAACATGGTTGCAGTGAACAACCTTGGGAATCATTCCAGAAAGCTGATGTTCTCTTTTGCAAATAAATTAGCATTCAAGACACCTGATAGCACAGGTGCCAATAAAATATTTATAGAACTGAAATTAAACTAAAAAAAGAAACAAAAAGAAAAAAGGGAATGGCAATACCACCATTTGAAAGTCACTAGAAATGAATTCACTATGTGTATCCACATTCTTCATCATAAAAGAATACTCATTTTTTCCAAGGTTTAAAGCCTTTCCTTTAAAGTAAGTTGCTCTGGTAGAAGAGTTCTAATATAACAAGCATTTTCAGTCATCTGTAATGGAAACACCTTGTCAATTTTACAGTGCTGGGCAACACCATTCGCAAAGCCTTTCTCTGGAAGAGATGAAGAGAAATTTTCAATATCCTCCTATTGACCGAAATGGTAAGAGGTTTCTCAGATTTAGTAAAGGTAAAGGGTTGGAGCTAGACTTGGTCATACTTACAGTCTTATGAATGGGGTTTCCTTTATTCTGCAATCTCCTCAGTGTCACTTTGAGTCCCTCTCTGACCATTTGTCAAACACTGACAATGGTATAACTTTTTAAGAATACATACCATTTATATATTATTACTGGGAGATTCTGCTATGTTAGAACTGCCTTTCTCTCCTAAACTTTTTTTCCTTTCAGTAATATCTCCATATTCGTATTACTGACTTGATTTTGAGCAACACCATGACTAGGTTAGGCTGTCAAATAATGCAGCAAGAATAATATTAGCAATCACATTTGACCAGTGGCCCATATGGTAAAGGAATAATAATAGTCCTTAATAGGAAGCCTGGTACTTGCAGCAACAGCTATTGTCATGATAATTATTGAGTATTAAGGGTATAATTATTTGTAGCAGGCTGCTCATGGTTGACTGTTATCCCTACATTCGAGGACAAACTAGGTATTTTTAAAAATCAAATAGAAATGGGACAGTATTAAAATATCTTGGTTCAATTTTTGACCCAATTGAACCAATTTTTACTTCATCTGCCATTAATTTAAATGGCTGTTTTAAGTACACTGAATATGAATAATCTGCATATCATATTTTTACCTTTTGCATTTTCCTTCAGAGAATGACATGAAACTCTGGTGTGTTCAGAAGGAAAGAGCTTTGGCTGAAATGAGTTTCCTTGGGAGCAAATCTGTGCATTGCTTTAGTTAGAGAACACATCCGTTTTGTCTTTCTGAATGTGGAGACTAGAGAATGGAAGTTGAGAGAAGAGAGAGACATAAATTCTGGGCTAAGCAGCATTTGTGACTAACACCTGAGCTTCCCTTCACCTTCCACAGGTTATGTGTCTGATCCCATGAGTACAATGAGGTTTCATTCCTGCAGCAACAGTGGCAGCTTTGAAGACAGCAGCTGACAGCAAGAACAATCAACCTGAGGAGAGTTTCTCTGTGAAGTGGCAGCAACAATTCTTACTGTCTCACCGAAGCCCCCAGTCTTCACATATAACATCAAAGAGCCCTACACGGGCTTGCTTATTTTCTGATAGTTCATGCTTCCATTATAAACTATTCTTCTGTCCAGTCTTTCAGTACAAGTAATTTAAAGAAGTGTGGGTGGGAATATAAATCAGCTAAAGTTGTAGATTTTGGGGCTATGTTGTTTGCTCCAGGAATATATTACATTTCATGCCAGTGAAATTAATTATGGGATCTGGAATATATTTTCCTCATTATACATGGAGATGAAGAAGGAAAGACACTTTTTACACAATCTGAAGTCCCAGTTTTGGAGCTCCCTACAGTGTGACAATTACCCTTTCTTTCTCACTTAAAATGTAATGGAGAAAATATTCTGTTCTGCATTTCCTGCTCTTCCTGATACTCCATCTATATCTCTTTCATCTGCTGGAATAGCTCTATAATTCCCTTGCAAAGGCCCTATCCAAAGGTCCTATTGGTTCTAGAGCCCTACATACAAAGAGTGCTCTGAACAAAAAGCCTCCCCTTTTGTTTGATGTACATTGAAACACCCAATAAATCCAATTCAAACTTCAAGTGTGTGTGTGTGTGTGTGTATTCCTGATCACCTTCAAGAAGTCATACTGGAATAGTTTAAAGTTGTGCTCTTCAGGCTTCCCAACTGGTTATCTCTAAGAAGCAGGGCACATCTTTCCATAGGAATTCTGTCAGTTTATCGATTTAACCAACTCTCCCCAGCATGCCTTGTCTGCTCCTGCTGACAAGCACTAAGGTACTCAGCCCCTAGGCACCTTTGTGCTCATCAACAGGAGCAGGTGGGGCACACTGGGGAGGGTTTGTCAGGTTGGCAGCCCTGCACAACTCAGCCGGAGCAAGCATTTCTTGAGGTTCAGCAGGTCAAGGCTGGCAGCCTCGCAAGAGGTTGCCACAATCATGTCTGTGCCCTTGCTGGCATCTGGACTGGGGGGGGGGGGCTGGGGGGATGGGGGCTCCAAGTAGCTAGAGGGCCACAAAACAAGCTGCCCATGGGCCTCATGTTGAACCACCTGGGCCTAGAAGCATGTAGCTCTGGAACATCATGGTTCTGTTACAAAAGCTTTGACAGGGCAGAAGGACAAGAAACTAAGGCTGGTGCTCATGCATGTTTCCTAACACTAAAAGATGCTTCTGTGTTCTACCTAACTCCTTAAATTGCTGGAAGAGTCTTGCAGCAACCCTCATCTCCATTGAATTCTTCTCCACAGTGTCACCTAGTGTTCTTAAGAGGAAATGTCAGTTTTTTCTGAGAAAGACTTTCTTTTGACATCTTGCTTTTCTGGAGATGCAGAATACTGTGCACACAGGGAAAGACTACCCCATGGAGGGTTACCAGACAGACGATAAGATTCCCTGGGCAAAAATAAGCCGCATTTGGGGGTGGGGTCTAGTCTTCTACATGTTTTACACAAGATTATACCATGAGAAATATGGCTATAGTTTCCTAATGCCTAGAATGAAAGGCGAAGCATTTCACATCACTTATCTTTATGCCAGAAAGAGTTTGATCTGCAAATCGGCACATGGCAGGTTGCTGCTATAGCGTCAGGAACCATGTCAAACTAAAAGAAGCCCTGAAACTGAATAAGGCAATATGTTAAAATGCCTTCATGTAACACTACCTGTGCTGACTCCAGATTTTTGGTGTCCCTTGGGGAAAAAACCTTTAATGAACACCTTCCCTATGTGAGTCTAGATTTTCCCAGCCATTTTCACCACCTTCTTTTGTTCCTTATCCATTTTCTAGTCATGGCTACTAGCTGCTTGCTTGCTAGGTAGAGAACCAGGGAGTGAACAGGCAGTGACAGCTGCTGTATTTTCCTTGTCACTGCCACCATTGCCTGGACAGGGACAAGAGGCAGTGAACAAGCAAGGTGTAAGTTGTAATGGTGAGAAGGAGGAGCAACTCTAGGAGACTTTTGTCAATGCTGGGGTACGGGCCCTCAGCAAGTGGCTAAGTATACCTACTCTTGGCACCAACCCAGAACACTATAAGGAAAAATACCAAGCTTCATATTTGGGACCTGAGGTACAGAAACCCCCTTTTACACTTCTTAAGAAGGAATTGGATTCCAAGACTAGGTTGGCACAGGTTTCCACCGGTTGAATTTTTCTATCTTTAACAGTACCATGACTTACAGAAATTAAGCTAGCAAGACATTCCTTCTTACCATATCTCCATGCCAAGAAAATGTTATCTTACTACATTATTGCATGTAAAATTGCTGCTAAAGATCCCCCCGTTTCAAACTAAGCAACCATGGGCACTGCCAATCTGCTTTTTTCCCCTTTTAGAAAGCCCACCCAATTAACTCAGCAGGAATGCATGTACATGCACATGCGTATGCATGTAGGTGTGAATATATAAGGTGTGAAGCCCTTTAAAAATATTGAGTGTTAGAAGTTTTGCAACATCCCTCCCCCATATTCTCTCTTTCTACTGATTTCTTTGTGCCTGGTTGAGCATCACTGAGCACAAGAGGCACAATTAAGACACAACCCAAACGTGATGCAGAAAGCTGAATGTGAACTTTGATCCTTTCTTTTCTCAGTAATGAGCAAATTCTGCTTTCTCGCCGGGAGGAACAAAACCAAGGTTTCATTTGACAGCTGGGATTAGAGGGAAGCAACACCTGAGAATGCCAAGATGATGATAGGAATGATATAACTGTGAAAAACTGAGAAACTGGGTAGGGGTGCTGGCAATTCTCTAGAGACTCAGTGAAAGCAACCTGATCATACTTTTAATCAAGAAAGAAAAAGGAGAGTTTGCTGAAATGGCAAAAAGGCAGCTTTTCCACATTCACTTGAGGCAAATTACCCTAAGCAAAACAATCGAGACAAAGAATATGCAGTTATGAGCTGAAAGGACATTTCTCATGCATTGCTCTAATGATGAAATGGTGCTTCAGAGTGACTACACTGAGATGATATGCAATATAGGATTTGCTTATCACTGTTGCAACTGTGATTTCAAACTTACTGATAAATAGCTATCAAGTATGGGAGTAAACAGGCCTCCACAAGCCATGTCTACATGCAAACTTTAAGTTAAGACTGCCACCAGTGGATAACATGTAGTCCTCCAGATGTTTGGGCCTACAATTCCCATTAGCCCTAGCCAGCATAGCTAATGGTGAGGGATTACAGGTGTTGTAGGACTAAATATCCAGAAGACTCAAGTCGCCTACCTTGACTCCCCCTTCCTGCATATCTCAGCTTCATGTCCAGACTTTTCCACCTTTACTTGCCCAGATTCCCACTGAGGATACCTCTCCTTTTTCATTAACAATCTACCCTGCCCCATAATCATCTGCAAATTTATAATTGCTCATGTCTTTCTGGGTAGAGGTTCTGTGTGACAAGGAGAAATTCAGTAGATGCAGCTTACCACAACACTCCAGCCACAAATCTGAGGAGTCAATCCCTATTGAACACTGACCTGTCATGCCTTTCTTAAAGACTCAGGGCATTTCTTGAGGGGTGATAGCTGCAAGCAAGATTATGATGCCTGAAAAGTCCATGTTTCTTTCCATTTTATGTTATTCAACCAGAAGGATCCAGATGAGAACAAGGCATTTTTCCTTACAGAATTTGCTTGCTTAGCTTCAGAGGTCTCAAAGGCAAAGTTGTCTCAGCTATTACAAGGAAACATTTTAATTTGAATAATTAAGAATTGTTGCCTTTTTCCCCTGGAAGGGCTGCTATATCTTCGAGAGCTCCATGGCAGGAAAAATGCAAAAGGTGCAGCTTTTTGGATATAGAGATGCTGTAAAGAGGAACTATTTCTTCTACTAAATGTCTGTCATTCAGTTGGTAAGAAAACAGGATCCCAGCCAGTAAAAGGTGCCAATTCCCTGCACAATGCATTTCCCTTAACAGCTCCATTCAAGTGTGTGGAATGAATGAGGACTAGAATTAAAACAAGAGGTAAGAGCTGCTTAAATTGCCCAGCCATGTTGCTAGCATCCGACCTTCTGCATCCACCTGAGATTATTTTATCTGCTGACTCCTAAATAATGGTTGAAAGACTTTAGTAGTTTGAAATGCAAAGCATTTGACAAAGCCAAACTTATTTTATTCAAGCAAAGCAAACACATTGTTTTACTGGTAGTTAATATAATTGGCTATTAGAAGAAAACGTTCTTCTAATAGCCAATTATAAAAAATGTAAAATCCAGCTTGGTACAAAGTTCCAAATTCATCTGCTGAGGCCTAATTATTCTTGTTTCTTTTCAGAAATGAAATTCCTTTGAATCTCTTATCCAAGCAAATATCCCACTGAGATATTTTCAGGACCATCCAGCTAACAGCTGCTACAGCATCATTACTAATTGTGAAAAACCTGATTGTAAATAGATCATTGATTTATTATTTACATGACTTTAATGAAGGAATTGTGTGGTCCCTGGGGCAGCATCCCAAGAAGGATATAAGGCTGGAGAGAAACTTGAACATCAGAAGGGGAGATGCAGCCCTAGATCTATCTCGGTTTTCCCACAAAAAGATCTCTGGCCCTCAGCCTTCTCTCATCAGACCCCCAATACAGAAGTGAGGAAAGTGTAGAGGATCAGTGGTGATGTGCATGGAAAGAGTAGAGGACGTGCTGAACCATGCCCCCCCAACCTGGGAGTAGTTTTCTGCCTGAAAGAATGTTATTACTGTCAATCTGCCTTAACATAACTAAACTGATGGGAGGGATATCAATTAATGAAAAAATAAATTTAAAAACCGGTAATGATTGTCACTCCTCCATCACTTCCACCTGGCCATGAGAAGCCCCACAAGGTTTTGGAAATGATGTGTGCTTCAAGCTACAAGTACTCTAACCTCAATGACAGAATTACCCTCTTAAGAAACCAAAGTCTCAGCATGTCCACCTGAAGTTCAATCTGTTTGCAGCGGTCGTGACTCAACAGCTGCGGGACTGCAACCAGGCCTTGCCCTACCTGCTGTTTGCTTACCGTGATGCTGTTCAGGAGAGTTTGGGTTTTCCCCCAACAAACTGGTATTTGGAAGACAAATACAGGGGCCACTGTCACTATTGAAAGAACTGGAAGGAAAACTAGAAAAAGACCCCCAGTCGGTTGTGTCATTCATGCAAGAATTATATCAGATTTTGGAGGCAGTGCGGTGGGTGGACAGGCAACATTTGTGCCAAGCACAAGAAAAACAGAAGGTGTGGTGCGACCGCACTGCTAGGCTCAGGGAGTTTGAGCTAGGGGATAAAGCATTGGCTACAACCCTCATTTAAACAAGCCTTATTATGTTCTGTTCATCCACACACTAATTTGGGTCCAAGTCTGAGAAGAGGAAATGGAGTTCATCATAATACCATATATCTGCATGGATGGAGGTCTCAACATACAGTAACAATAACAAATATTATTTGGTCTTTAGAGAATATATAACTCCTCTTTTCATTATGGAACTAAATTCATCAACATTGGAAGCCAAGTGTGGTTCACATTTTACATCTGTGAGCAGAAGAGATGCAAATAATGTCAGATTTCTCTTCTAAACAATATACTATAAGGAAATAAAAGACACACAAAGGCAGGGGGAAGTGATAGATATAATCACATTATATACAATTTTCTGATCTGTTTGCAGGTTTATTCTTCTACATAAAGTTATTGTGTGGCTTGTTCCACCACTATAGTTAACTGTCTGATTTTGAGAAAGTTCCAGTAACATCATCAGGTTTTTTTTTCTCTTGTTTTTTTACAATAACTATGTGGTAGCTGTAGGACAGGCATCATGATTATTATTTTCATAATTATAAAGCAATGCTATTCATGAAATAGGCTAGATAAGTTTATTTCATTTGGCTGGAGCTGTTCTAATGCAAAATGACAGATCTTGGTTGAAGGAAAACCAAAGAAGAGGGCAGCCAGCTCCAGTCTAGAGTGATTTGTTAAAAGATCACTAAATGATCACAATACAAATAATGGAAAAAAAGAAACAGCATGCCCTGAAAGAACTGAAGAAAAATCTTTAGCAGGTCTTGGTTTCTGCCATATCTTGAGACTGCAATGATGGCACACTGGGAATGTCCAACCCTGGTGCATTCTGGAATTAAAAAAAGAAAGAATATTAGTTGTATGGTGTATAACTCTGACAAAGCACAGGCCAGTAGTCAAGAGGGCACTTCCACATCTAACAATTGTGCTATGCCTTGCTGCTGATTCTTTTGCATAAATGGCCCCCACTGCTTATGCATTGTTGATTTGGCACTTCCAGAGGTAACCCAAAAGAACTTTGCTTAAGGGATCTCCCCAACCTCTTTTCTTCCTGAAACCAGTGTTTCTACTCATTTCAAGGCCTCCTGTAGGAAGTGCTAAATCTCCCTTGAATAAACAGTGGGTCTTATTTGTGTTGCAGAATCAACAGAATGCCCACTGCTTCCAGGAAAGAATCAGTGGGGTGTAAACACTACTGCTGGGGATAACTTCATGAAGTGAAGTAGAATGACTTCATAATATGAAGCAATTTACAGGACAAATCTACAGCCCCCGCATTTCTCTTGCAGTAGAATGTCCAAGCTACCAATGCAATTATTTATTTTAATTGGAGCCTACCAAAAATCTGCAAATTCTACCCCAAATCTGATGTCTTCTTTTCAAAACAGAAAAGAAAAATTAACATCAAATATTCCTAATTTAATATGAAATATATTTTCATCATTTATTATACAGAATTTGGACTTCCTTGGTGAAGCGCTTGAGATATTTTGAACTTCAAAATCTCTGTTCTGTTTGGTAATAATTCTGTAATTCATTTCAGGAGGAGTTTCTTGAATTCTGAAGCCACAGATCTATGTAAATGCAGGGATGCAAAAATTGGATTATTACTCCGCAGGTGCTATGGGGGTATTCAGAAGCTGGATATATGGAAATTAATACTTAGGGAAAATTTCAGAGTGTGGGAGTACTCTAATCAATTTCCTTGTAGAGCTAAAAGGGTCTGTGGTTGCTACATAAGAGGGCTAGGTGGCACTACTCTACCAACATCTAATCAAGTGGATGTCATTCAACATTACATGAAGAAGCAAGACCTGTTATCAGAGCAGCACTTAATAGTGTGATCTTTGTAGGTCTACTCAACAGTAAGCCCCACAGAGTTTAATGGGATTTATCAACAGGTAAGTGGATGCAGGATTGTGGCCTAAAGCTGCCACTTCATTAATAGGGGAACAAAAATCACCTGCTGTGCTGGAGGGGGCCAGGGAAGAGTGTATGTTGAACCTCCAGAGGGAAGACTGATTGCTTGATGGGAGGGAACATGCTTTGCACGTGGAAAGTTAAAGGTTCACTCTCTGGCAACTCTTAGGGAACAGATGCGATGGCTTTTCCTGAACACTCTGGGAAGAGCAGACCATTCAGCTACATGGATTACTGTCTGATTCAATACATGGAAACGTTTTATATATGGAAAATAGATAAATTGATTCAAGATGGCATTGGAACGAGACGGCTGTGATTCATGGAGCTCCTGTTATCACGCCGGTATTGCTTGGCAGTGAGTCGCGGGAGACTCATCTAAGCCCTGTCGGGGCAAAGACAGATTGCCTGGCATTCTTTCTTTTGGTTGGTGTGGGATGGCAATCCCATATCTACTGGGAGAAATTCAGGCATTTCTCAACCGGGCAACACAGAGGTTTTTTTTAGCCCCTTCCAGTTTTCAACATCTGATGGATTAAGTATCTTATTTTAGCCAGATAAGCATCGGATGGCTGGTAAGCATTCTTATTTCTTATTTCTTTTTGCAATACTACCCATGGAAAAGCTGTATCTGTTCATAATTGACTTAAAGAAGAAAGAGAAAGCCCTCCCAAAGTTTTTAAGCGGCAACTGATATAGGAGAGAATATGAAGGCTTTTATCTGAATTGAAGCTGAAAAGATTTTCCTTCTAATCTCTCTAAGGGCAAAAAGCAAAATGAATAATTACTGTAGAATTAAATGACAGAAGATTAAAAGGTAGAGCAATCATTTTGGATACCTGTTTGGACTTCTGCCAAGACTAACTGGACACTTGCCAGGATAATTTTTGTGTTACGTGGTATTTTCCTCTCTACTGTGATGACTTTCTGGTGAGCATTTTAACTTTCTTTTTGCAATATTACCTGTGGAAAAACTATATCTGTTGTTAATTGGCATAAAGAAGAAGGAAAAGTCCCTAATTTGCCGGTGGCCATTTTTGGCCAGCTTCCATTTTTTCTGGGACTCCTACCAAAAAGAAGCTGGACACTGAAGACATTTCCTTCATTTTTTTAAAATAGCCTTTTGCTGCCACCCTGTAGCTATTGGAATTATTGCAAGCTAATTTCATTTTTTTCTTTTTTTTTCTTTTTAATATTTTATTCAATTTATAGTTTTTCTCCCTCCCTTTTTTTCTTCTTCTTCCCTTTCTACTTTTTTTTTTTTTTTTTTTTTTTTTTTTTTT
>NW_025335268.1:113254281-113258147 GCF_004798865.1 Varanus komodoensis
TTTTTTTTTTTTTTTTTGCTGTTATATTGAAACTTCTTTGGTGAACAGCTTTCATCATGAGGAAAACTCAGCCCTCTTCAGCACCCTGCTCAGCTGGTCAGAGTCCAATTCATCAGCCTAAGACAGAAGATGTTGCAAAAAGCTTAAAAGAGTTGCAAATGACGACTTTGGTGATACAGACAGCTTTAACAACTTTGCAAGCATCTCAAGAGGTGATGTCAACACAGCTGGAAAGCTAATCAAATGAGCAAAAAGAGTGACTTGATAAATTGGATAACTCTATTAAAGAGGTGACAACTCAATTATCTGATGTTCGACTTAAAGCGGAACAGAATACACAAAAAATGCAACAAGTATTTGAAAAATTGGAGACAGTAGATAAAGAAATATATTTAATTAAGCAAACAAATAAGTCAACATGGGACTCAACAGCTGCATTAGAGATGGAGAAGGCATCTTACTATCTAAGATTTCAGAATATACCTGAAGAGAAAAATGAGGATCTGCAAGAGTTTATAACTGACATGTTGGCGGAGCTTTTAGAAATCGAGAATCCTCATTTTTAGGGTCAATTTCTTTTATACCAGAAAAAATAAACTTCTGAGAGAAGTTCATGTCAAATTTGCTCTAAGGTCTATAAGAGACAATGTTTTGAAAGCTGTATGGGAGAAGCCGTTAAAGAGAGATGATCATTAGGAGGTGACGGTCCTGAAACAGATACCATGGAGGATTAGAAAGGGACAAAAGAAATATCTATTCCTTACTACAAAACTGATCAAGAAAGAGATTATCTTTAAGAGGCTAACACCAGAAGGAATATTTTTCACATGAAAAATTTAGAGTCATGTTGGAAGAGGAGGATCCTGTCATCTCTAAAGAAGGAGAAAAAGGTGCCGAAGCAATGGAAATAACAGCGTACCATTCTGAAGAAGGAGAAATACTGAAGGTTGATTCATAACAAGTAGTACAGACTTTGGACTCAAAGGAGAAAAAAAAAAGATAGAACTGTAAAGGCAAAGAATAAGTAGATAATTTTATTAAATATGGCTCTTAAAAAAGAAGGGAAAATTGAATTGTTCTCCTTAAATGTTAATGGACTAAATGGACCATCTAAGAGAAGAAGGATTTTTGCTCAACTTCAAAAATGAAAGTTAGATATAATTTGTCTACAAGAAACACATATTAAGAAACAATGTGTTAAACTTCTGGAATGTTTAAAACTGGGGAAATTGTTCATATCTTCTGCATCACAAAAGAAAAGAGGTTTAGCACTATATGTTAAAGAAAAATTGGACCCTAAATATATTCTTGCTGATGAGGATGGTAGGATCTTGATGGTAGAAATTACATTAAACATAAAAAGGTGCTCTTAGTGGCAACATACGCACCAAATGACCATCAGGAAACTTTTTACCAAAAACTACATACGTTACATTTACAAGTGGACTATCAGACTGTGTGTGTAATGGGTGATTTTAATGCAATTGTGGATAAGGGAATCAATCACAAGAGTGAAAGTAAGGGAAAAAGGGGTAGGAGGATGCTTCCAAAGTCTTGTTCCAACATGATTGAAGAACTCAGTTTGATAGATGCCTGGAGGCATAAAAACCCAACTTCTGTCAATTATTCTTTTTATTCAAACATACATAGGCCATGGTCTAGAATTGATATGGTTTGGATAACTCCAGACTTAGTTCCAGATCTGATAGAAGCTGAAATGGAGACAAATGTCTGGGCAGATCATAATCCTGTATTTATATCACTGAAAGGAGCTGCAAGGATGCCCAGATGGAGCTTAGATAAAGCGTTACTAAAAGATAAAAAATTTACAGAAGAGATAAGCAAAGAAATGCCAATATTCTTTCAATTAAACAAAGCGGAAGAAACTTCTTGACAGAATGTCTGGAATACAGCTAAAGCCTATGTCAGGGGACTGATAATAACTTACTCAGCAAAAATAAAGAAAAAGAAAAAGCAAGAGCGAGCAACATTAGTAGAAGAACTGAGGAAATGGGAACAAGAACTGCAGGACTATCAGACTATGTGTGTAATGGGTGATTTTAATGCATTTGTGAATAAGGGAATCTTAGGGTCCAAACGAATACTTTAAAGCACAAATTGAATCTCTTGGATACAAATGAACTTACTAAGCAAATGAAACTGGCTAAACAGATTTTTTTTGAAAATGTTAATAAACCGGGGAGATGGCTAGCATATAAAGTAAAAAAAAA
This sequence comes from Varanus komodoensis, assembly GCF_004798865.1. Taxonomy (NCBI): domain Eukaryota; kingdom Metazoa; phylum Chordata; class Lepidosauria; order Squamata; family Varanidae; genus Varanus; species Varanus komodoensis. Next base: position 113,256,513 of record NW_025335268.1, read on the forward strand.
AAGAAAGAGAGAAGAGAGTGATTTCAAAACTGAAAGATGGAGAAGGACAACTACAGGTACAAAATACACAAATTAAGAAAATAGCTGAAGATTTTTTTGCAAGGTTACACCAGAAGGAGGAGATTTTGATCGAGAAGGTAAAAGAATACATTCAAAAGGGAGACTTACCAAAACTACCAGAAAAGTACCAAAAATTATTGAATCAAGTAACAACTATGGAAATAACAGAGGCAATCATGCAACAAAAGAATGATAAAACCCCTGGTCCAGATGGGCTACCAACTGAATTTTACAAATCTTTTGAGGGAGTTTTTGCTACATCTCTTAAAGATATACGTAATGAAGCATTGTTAAATGCTAAAATACCAGATACCTGGACAGAGGCAAATATCACATTAATACCGAAAGAAGATATGGACTTAACACAGATTCAAAATTACAGACCTATATCATTACTAAATGTGGACTATAAAATGTTTGCCTCTATATTGGCAGAAAGGTTGAAGAAGTTTTTAATAGACTTTATTCATCCAGACCAAAATGGTTTCCTGCCTAAAAGACAAATGCAGAACAATCTGAGGACTATCTTAGATATCCTAGAATACTACGGGACACACACAGAAAAATCAATGGCTCTACTGTTTTTGGATGCCCAGAAAGCCTTTGATAAAGTTAATTGGCAATTCATGAAGCAACAGATGGCTCAAATGGAGTTTGGGGGAAAATTCATGAATGCAATATCAAGCATCTATCAAAGACAATTGACCAGGATTTTAATTAATGGAGAACTTACAAGGGCTATAGAGATACAAAAGGGTACAAGGCAAGGATGCCTGTTGTCGCCCCTATTGTTCATTCTGACTTTAGAGGTCTTGAATAGAAATGTTAGGGATGACGAGAACATTAAAGGTACTTAAATTAGGGATGAAAGTTATAAATTGCAAGCATTTGCAGATGATTTGGTCTTCATAACAGAGGAACCTTTTGTAACAATCCCTAAACTTTTACAACAGATTGAAGAATATGATGAAGTTACGGGGATGAAAATAAATAAAGAAAAAATGAAACTTTTACTTAAAAATCTTATGCAAGAACAGAAAAAAAGGCTCCAAGAACAAGTGGACTTGCAGATTGTTAATAAGGTAAAATACTTGGGAATCTATCTTACAGCTAAATGCACAACTTTGAAAGAAGACAATTATGATAAATTATTGAAGGATATTAAAGGTGATCTGGAAAAATGGGCCAATTCACAATTGTCTTTGATGGGAAGAATAGCACTTGTTAAAATGAATATATCACCAAAACTTTTGTTTTTGTTCCAAATAATTCCCGTAAAAATTGATAAAAAAAATTTTGAGGATTTAAATTTTCAACTTTCTAGATTTGGAGAAAAAAGAAAGCAAGGATTAAACTAAAAATGCTTCAGGAAACCAAAAAGAACGGGGGCTTTGGTCTTCCTGATTGGATGTTGTACTATCAAGCATCTATTTTAACTTGGCTAAAAGAATGGATAACCTTGCAAAATAAGAGAATTTTGTATCTTGAAGGTCATGATTTGCAAATGGGTTGGCATGCTTATATGTGGTATGAGAAGGTTAAGTCTCATGGGACTTTTTTAAGTCACTTTATTAG
>NW_025335268.1:113258247-113268822 GCF_004798865.1 Varanus komodoensis
GGCCTGAAACTAGATCAAGAAATACAAGAACAGGGACTCAATATCTCTTGGTGGTACAAGGTGCAGATGCAATCAAGGTATGCTAAAGATTGTAAAATATGGGGGTTTTATAAAGACCTAACAGCCTTTGATCAAGTGATGCTAAAAACAGATGAGAAAATGATTAAAAGAATTTATGAGTTCTTACTTGACAGGAAAATGGAAGGGGAACAGGTTAAGGAAACTATGATAACATGGGCACAACATTTTGGATATAATATTGAATTAGAAAAGTGGCAAAAGCTATGGGAGAGAAATATTAAGGTAACTTTAGCAACTTCATATAAAGAAAATTTATATAAAATGTTCTATAGATGGTATTTCTCTCCAAGTCGATTAGCTAAGATGTTTCTAAATATGTGAAATGGATGTTGGAAATGTAAATATGATGTGGGTACTTTTTACCATATGTGGTGGACCTGTGAATATGTGAAAAAGTATTGGATTAAAATACATAAATGGCTTGAGGAAATGCTACAAAAACCCTTAGCTTTTAAACCTGAAATTTTCTTGCTAGGCATTATACCGGAAAATATTAGCAAACAAGAAATGTATTTGATGCTACATTTAATCACAGCAGTGAGGATTACACTTGCTCAATACTGGAAGAGTGAGGAACTACCCACTGAGGAACTGATTTTAAAAAAGATTCTGGACTGTGCAGAAATGGACAGATTGACTCTATTACTGAAGGAGAAAGAAGATACTGACTTCTGTCAAACTTTTTTATGATTGGCTGGAGAAACGGGACTTGGCTTAGATTTAAAGATGTCTTTAAATTTTTATAAATCGATTTGAATATGATTATCGAATGTTAAAAAGAAATGTTATAGGGGGCTGACCCAGTACATCCAATGTATTTGATGGTTGATGTTTTTTAGTTTTTAGTTTAAAATCTTAATAAAAATCTTAAAAAGAGAAAAGAAAATAGATATATTAAATATATTGCTATGTTATACATCTTTGCTGCATGCTTCTTTGACAGTGTATGCTGTCTTTGACCCCTGTGATATCAATGTATCAAACACAATAGTTAGGAATACAATCAGAAGTTAGCAAACCTGTAAAAACCTTACAAGACATCATCCACTAATGAAGTGGATTGTGTCTGCCTGAACAAAGCAGTTGAATTTGACTTATTGGTATCATTTGTAAATATGGGAGTTGGAAAGCAGAAAGTAATCAGGAACAAAACAACTACTTAAAGTTCCTTACTGGTCAGCAGGCCAAGTACCAGACACATCATGCTTAGGAAAAATATAGGGCCCCAAATGACCAAAAAACAGCTGGAGAAGCTTTGGAAGGTAATAGTCATTTCCTCTCTTACACATTTCTCTTGTAACATGCATAACTCTAACTAGATATGCTACAGATGATCAGACATTAATCCAAAGACCTAAGCAAATTTGAAAGGCAGTTTAAGATTTGTAATGGGATGGAGGATTTCCCTTTCACTGGGCACAAGAGTCACCTTAATGTACACCATTTAGCTAGTAGACTACCTTGGAGAGGCCTGAAATTGCTTTTGAGATCCTTGGCATTACACATGCACATGCTCACCTTCAACCTAGTCCCTGTGTTCTCAGTCTGATGAGTCAACGGGTTCTTGGTGCTGATATCTTTCAGACCATTTCCCACTCTTTAGAAAGGTTCTTGTCACTGTCACACTATCTGTTGGGCATTCCACTGTTGTTGTTCTGTTTTCATTTTCACATTTTCCTTCCAAAGGATTTTCTCCCACATAATCTCCTATCTCTCCTTCCTCAGCTTTGTCACTTTGAGTATCCCACCTTTCTTTTGCTACCATAACTGCAATAATATCTTCATTCACAGCATCATCCTGAGGTGCTCTTTTCTCTGATACCCCTTCCATTTGAGGTTCTTCTTCCTTTTCTTCCTCCTCTCTCTTCATCTGTGATACTTCTGTTATCAACTGCTGTATCCCTATTAACAGAGCTTCCTTTACATCTGCCAGAGTTATTATTTCTTCGCTCATCAAGTGTTCTTCTCCATCTGATTCTTCATCTTCTGTCTCCTCATTCTCCTCTTGAACAGTTATCTCTTCATTTTGCACTAAGAAAATTGATGTTTCTTCTGTTTGTTCTTCTTTATCTTGGAAGTTTGCCTCATTCTCCTGTATCTCCTCTTTGTTGAGTGTTTTTCTTCCAAGTGCTACCTCAGGGATGTGTTTTGCCTCTGCTGTCTTCTCTTTTCTTATGGTGACTACATGTTGACTTCTCATGATAGTCATCTCAGAGACAGTGTCTCCCTCATGTCCTGTGATCACAGATATCATCTCTACCTCCTCTTTTTCCTCTTCATTCTCCCTTTCTGTTTCAATTTCCACCTCTCTTTCAGCCTCTTCAACTTCTGCTTCACCTTCAACTGCTACCTTTCTTTCTGCCTTTGTTTGCCATGTGGTTTCTTCTGTCACTGATGCTATAGTTTCTGGGACAATTTGAGCTAAAAGCTCTTGTTTCCCAATTCCCCATTTATTTTTAAGATCTGCCATTTTGGATATGCCCATATCGTCACTCCGTCCCTGTTCAGGGTTCTCTGTGGATTCCCCTTCCACTGCTTGCACCAGATTCTCTTCCTCTTCAGTCACCACCATGTTTATGTGTGCTGTTTCTCCCCCAGAATTTGCTTTGCCTGCAGACTGCTCTTCCTTCTCAATTATTCCTCTTGTTCTCTGGTTGTACATAGTTTCTTCTTCTGTTGCTGAAAGGAGCCTTCCTGTTTCATAGACTTGCAAGGGTGCTTCCAACCAAGATTCTTGTTCCTCTAGCATAGAGTCATCTTCTATACATGCATTTTTCATCTCACTTACTTCTGGAAAGGTTTTTTCTAACTGCTCATTCCATGTGCATGGAACTTCCTGGACTACTTCCTCCACATCAGATGGAACTTCTGTGAGTTCATTGCCATTGCCTGTTGACTTTTCTTCAGAAACAGTTCCTTTTTCATCAATGGTGATTAACTCTTTCACTTCTACATCTTGTGCTTTAAGTTCTGGGTCTACAAGAGGAGCTTTCCCCACTTCCAGTTTTACAAATTTTCCTTCATCCATGAATTTAAGTTCTAAGCCCTCAAGGGGGGCATTCCCCACTTCCATTTTTACATAGTTTCCTTCTTCCTTCCTTTCTACCTTCAAAAATTTTTCCTCCATACCTCTGTCTTCCATGCTGCTATCCTTTTCTATGACTTCTACATCATATCTGATATCTTTCAAAGTTGCCCTTCCCTCATGTTCATCCTCTTCCATATGTTTTTGTGCGTCCCCAAATGTGTCTTCTTTTACAGATCTTACTTCCAGAGCTTCATCTTTCTGAGGTGCTTCTTCCATGACCTCCTTTGCTTCATTGGCTTCCACTACCATGGTCTTCTGTCCTATTATTTCCATAGTTCCCAGAACTTCAGATGTCTCAGTTACTTCTGCACTTTTTTCTTCCTTGAAAGCCATGAATTCCTCGATGATATGCTGGTCGTCCACTTCCTCCCACTGTAACTGCCATTCTTCTGATATCTCATGTCCATTAAAAGTCCTGTATTCTAATGTTTCCTTTGGTTCTTTGAGTTCTTGCTCTGTTTTTACCTTGTCCTCTAATGACTCTCCTTCTTCATACATTACTTGTTTCTCTACATCATTCAGATCTGATTCTACCACTACTTCTTTCTTCAATTCCAAATCATCTAATACCAGCTCATTCTTCACTGGCTGCTCCATTTTTTCATGTGGAGCTAGTAATTCTTCTTCCCAAGCTGCTTCTTTGGGAACTTCCTCTTCTATAAGCTTCTCTTCCTCAGGTGCTCCTCCTTTGCCCACCATCTGGTCTTCTTGTTCTACTTGCTCTGTAACCTTCTGTGATTCAAGCATTTGAACTTCTCTTGTCAAGGACACTCCATCTGGCACTATCAAAATAAGCACATCATGAGGTGTAATTGTGATAACTGTATCAGTGCTTGGTCTGTGTGCATACGTTTAATTAAAATATTAAAATATATATTGTTATGAAAAATGCCATACTTTTCACTTTCTCCTCTAGCCAGTGAAATGGTTTAGTATTTGAATAATCTGATGTTGATCTGCACTGCTGGGTGAACCTGAGAAGAGTTGATGTCTTAAGGATGCTGCCACATGAGAGTAAATTTGACATGTTAATTTTCTGGGTTCACTAACTCAAATACACAAGAGAAGTTTTCTCTGCTGTGGCCTCTTTGCAAAGTACCTGCTCTTTCTTCCTATGCTACTGGCTTTGATTTTTTTTAATTAGTTATTTGCAAGCACCAAATTCTACTCGATCAAAATTGCAACCTTTCCTGAGCCAGTAGCACTTCCCATGACAAACCACTGAAATAAGCCATTTCATTTAATTGGAATGCCAATAAGCTGAAATGCCTATTGGTTCTGATGTTCTGATGTGGAATTTGTCCTTACAGAAGAAACAATCACAGAATGTTTGGAATGATAACAAAAGAAGGATTTTGAAAGCTATTAATTGCACAATCCAATGTGCCCTGCTCTTCATGCAAATAAATTCTTCAGATACAATGTGAGCTACAGGTCTCAACCTCCTAATGTATGGCTAAAGTTCCATTGAAAAGAGGGCAATTTTGAAAAAGCCGTCCTTGAGTAGCTTTTCCAGCACTGCCCATCATTTCTGCCCATTCTAAACACATTCCAACCATTGAAATCATGCCAGAACACCTCGTTCTTCTAACCCTACCCCTAGCCTGGTGCATACCCCTAACCCAAACATAGGGCTAAAGTTCCATTGAAATAATGCAATTTTGAAAAAGCCTTCTTTGAGTAGCTTTTCCTACAATGCTCATCATTTCTGCCCATTCTAAACACATTCCAGCCTTAGAAATAATGCCAGGACACCTCGTTCTTGTAACCCTAACCCTAGCCTGGTGCACAGTCCTAACCCAAATATAGGGCTAAAGTTCCATTGAAAATAATAAAATTTTGACAAAGCCTTCCTTGAGTAGCTCTTCCTGCACAGCTCATTTCTGCCCAATCTAAACACATTCTGACCATCGAAATCATGCCAGGGCACCTCGTTTTTGCAACCCTAACCATACCCTGGTACATGCCCCTAACCCTACTATAGGGCTAAAGCTCCACTGAAAAGAGGGCAATTTTGAAAAAACCCTCCTTGAGTAGCTTTTTCTGCACAGCTCAACATTTCTGCCCATTCGAAACACATTCAAACCATCGAAAACATGCTAGGACAGCTCGTTTTATCTAACCCTAACCCTAGCCTGGTGCACACCCTGAACCCTACTATAGGGCTAAAGTTCCACTGAAAAATAATGCAATTTTGAAAAAGCCTTCCTTGCATAGCTTTTCCTGCAGATCTCATCATTTCTTTCCTGTGTATACAAAAGTACGCTCTCCAAGTTATCTTCTCAAGAATTGTCCGTTTCAGTCCAGGGGTCAAGACTGTATGGTTAGTGCATTTCCAAAGTGCCAAGTCATGTGGGGAAGTCCAAAGAACATCCAATAATCAGGCCAGGAAGATAGATACTACTTAGCATCAACAAAGTTCAGGAACACAGTGCTATGTGCTGTATGCAACACAGGGCAGTTCTACCTGAACTAATTTATTGCCATCAGTAACTCAGTACAAGCTGGCCAATTAAATCGGCATGTTGTCTCATGGAAACCTCCCCTTTCAGAGTGTTTGGATTTCTGTTGAAGCCAAAGCCATGCACTCCTCCTCCTTTCTACAGGGTGGATTCCCTCCTCTTCTGGCTCTTGCTCTTGAGAAACCACAGGGGCTGCCCCTGAAAGTCCTAGATCCTCATCTTCTATTGCAGGACACTGATCTGCAGCCATGACCCCTGCACCTGATTGTGACTAATGCTCACTGCCCTTGCTTTCTTCATCTAAGGAATCCTCCTCCAGGAAACAAAGAAGCAGAGAAACAGAACGAATCAGAAAGGGCCCTCTAGTCTGACCACAACTACAGCCAGCTCTTCTCATGGCATGTGCATGTCTGACCTATCCTTGAACACCCTCACTGATGGGGCTTCAACCACTTCCTGGGTCCTAACTGCCAGGAAGTACTCCCTGGCATCCAAATTGAACCTTGCTTCCCTGGGTTTGCTCCACTGGAATGCATCCTACTGTCCTCTGCAGGGGAAAACAGTTCTCTACTCACCTCTGTATGGCAACCCCTCATGTACCTATATGTTGCGAACAGATCCCCTCAGAGTCTCCCCTTCTCCAGGCTGAAAAGACCCAGTTCCCTCAGTTTCAACTCATATGGCTTTCCCTGCAATCTGGCCACCATTCTTGTGGCCCTACACTGCACTGATTCCAACCTGGCTATATCCTTCCTGTAATGTGGAGCCCTGAACTGAACACAATACTCCAGTTATGGGTACATCAGAGTTGTACAGAGTGTTAGTAATACCTCTCTCGATCTAGAAGTCATGCTTCTGGCTATGCTATCAAAGGTGATGTTCACCCTCTTGACTGCCTTGTCACCTCACCCATTCTCCACGAGGCCTCAAAATTGGAGGCCAAGGGGTGCAAGAGAACTCCTGCCAACTCTCAAAGTACTCTTGGGTGTAACGCATCAGGTTCTGGTGACTTTGTAACCTCTACTACCATGAGAAGCTCCTCAACTTCTAGGAGGGTGACTCTAATGTGGTCCCCCATGTAGATCCCCTTCTTTGGAGAGAACACAGAGGCAAAATTTGTGCCTGTTCCCTCACATCAGACACTAAATCCCCTTCCTCCTTATTTAGCAGTCCCACTTCCTGTCTCCCCTTCCTTTTGCTATTTACATATTTACAGAAGCCCTTGTTTTTGCTCCTGATATTCTTTGCAAATCTCAGCTCATAATCAGCCTTAGCCTTGCAAAGAATCCCTTTTGTCTACTTGCCCCAGTGCCCATTTCCTATGGAGGTTCCTCTGATCCTTTTTACCACCTCTTTTTGCATCCACAGCAGCACTCTCTTTCACCTCCCTGTCTTCATAACTAGTGGTATTGTCCAGGCTTCTGCTTCCAAGAATTTGCTTTTGAGTGCCATCCACCCCTCCTGCACTCCCTTGCCTTCCAGTCCCCTCTCCCAGGAGACCTTGTCAGTCTGGCCTTCAACTGACCGACGTTGGCCTTCTTGAAGCCCAGCTTCTAGTACTTGAACTGCTGCTCACTCCCATTCCCCTGATCTCAAAGCAAGGAATGGAGTGATCACTCTCATCCAGAGCTCCCCTAATCAGCACCCCATCTATCAGCTCCTCCCTGTTGGTCAAGACCAAGTCAAGGATATTTTCCTCCCTCTTCGCTTCCTGGATCCTGTGCATGAAAAACCTTCCCTCTATAGGAAGTGACATGAGGAAGAACATGACATTTCTAAATTTGCACTTATACATATAAATTAGCATCTGTGAATGTTATGCAAATTGTCCTCTGGTTTTATTATTTTTTCCCTCGTTCTTGGTGATGGATACGTGCCTATCCTACTTCCCTCACAGCCTATATATACACTAAAGAAGCAGGTAGCCAATATGTGTGTGGTCCACTGGCATAATGTTTTCAGGGAAATTGCTTTGAAACTGTTTCTGGATAACATGGAGTTACTAGGATGTTTATTAAGGCTCCTCAAGGAAAAGTTCAGTAACGACAAACAGGCCTTTCTCAAAGGCAGCTTTGTCCATCATTAAATATCTTTCATGTAAAGTACCCCTCCAGGAGGGTGTGGGGTGGAACAGAGAATATAGCAATGTGAGAATGAAAAGCCCTGGCAAACAAGTTGTATAAAGTGGCTGCATATCCTGCGGTATGCCATGAAGTCTTGTACCCTAAGCAAGTGCAGGCCTACCTTTAAGCAAAGTGAGACAACCATTTCAGGCAACAAAAGCTGGTGGGCACAGTGCAGCCGCAAGCTGTGAGGGCAGAGTTCTGCAAGCCATACAACCTGCCCTATATCCCTAAACTGAAGACTTAAATGCTGGTCCAGTCAGCTTCTGTATGTAGTTGTGAGGTAAAGAGTGCCATCGTATCCTTTGCTTTAGTAAGATGTCCTAAGCTGACCCTCGAAGGGTTGATGTAGAAAGAATATTATGAAGGTAATTAGTCTGAAAGCCACTGTTATTTAAGAACCTTAGACACTAGTTATTTATTGCCTCAAAGGAAGGGAAGAAAATGAAAGAAGAAAAATGAGACCATAAAATGTAAGAATGAAAAATTCTCCCCTTTGAGAATGGCTTATGCATCCCTCGCTTACCCTGCTTTATTAGTTGACGTTACCTGTGTGCTTATCTTGAGCAGAAGCTACAACTTCAACTTCATCCTCTGTACTGGAATCACTAGCCTCAGGTTCAGAACCCAAAAGTTGTTCATTTCCAATGACTTCAGCTATTTTCTCTTTAACCGATTTGGAATCTTCAAAAAATAGCACAGCAATCACACAACAAGGAACAAATCAGACACAGGAGAAAAGACTGGTCATAACAGTGACTTACAAGCTACTCTACCAGCAATTAAAGATGTTAATTATAATCTAGAAACCTTCATCACAAGGCTGCATTGCACACACAAAACACAGCAAACAGTATCCTGCCTTTATGAAATGACAATGTCAAGCAGCAGAATCTCCACCGTGCAAAAAGAAAAACCAAGGCACCAGCCCCAACCCACACAAATACCACCAAGCTGTAATGTGACCTTTGTTCAGAAATAGTTTTAATTTGCTCGCAACCAAATAATTAGGCAAGAGAAACACTGTTATGCTGCTGGAAAAAAACACAAGCCATTTTTGAATACTAAACTTCTAAACACAGTTCTGAAGATTCTGTCAATTCCCTAAACAAGTTAAATAGTTTGCAGATTTCATATTCTGATGATTGGGCAGATCTGAAAGCAAATCCCCATTCATTCAATACACACACATTTGATGTGCCTAAATGCTCAAAAAACTATATCTCCTAGCTTGCTACATTTTCACTGCATATTCAGTAAGTCTATGATACAGTCTACAATTGTGGCAATATTTTCATTGTAACCTCTGTGCTTATGTAATAAGGTTTTTTACACTTGTTCTTAACAGAATATATATTATTAATTTTGCATTCCTATCAGCTTAGCAACCACTATATCCAAAACTAAACTAGAAGAATTTTTTCTACTTCAATCCTAAACTACATTTTAACAGGAAATCATTTTGTAAAAATGATCTGGCATTTATGTGTTTACAAAAGAAGACTGAAAGTTTCTGCTTAGGTATAAACTTTTCACTGAAGCCTACAAGTTGATATACATAACACTTGGTGTATGAAGAAACTTTTTTTCTGGCTATAGCAGGGCATGAAATTGAGGTGCTTCATAAACTATATACAAATTCTCACCATTAGCAATTAGTTGTAAGATTCAACTCATGGAGCAGGGTCAAAATGAACACTGTGGTGTAGATACCAGACCCAGCTGGCATCTACATCTATAGCAGCTACTTCTGTCTGGAAAGCTGCTTCTGTGGTGGATGCCTCTTGTTAGATTTGGACAATTTTCCAGAAAGTAAAACACAGTGTATGTTCTGAAGTTCAGGTTGGACAGCTAACATTTTTCCTAGGGAGAAATCTCTATATAAAACTGTACTACAGATTTCCCAACCTGATGTCCTCCAGATGGTTTAGATGTCATCTATGACAAGCTATATCTAGCATGACCAGTGTTCAAAAATGTTGGAAGTTGTAGTCCAAAATGTCTAGAGGCACCAGACTGAGGAAAACTATCTTCTTCATTTATTCACATTTATAAAATGTGAAATCTGTGTTGTGTGTGTAGCTGCTATTTTCCCCTCATAATTATCTCTTTTGTTTCTTTTTATATGCTACTTTGGTTATTGGGAAATGTAACAAATTCAGCTCACTATGAAAACTGTTGAGGTTTACTGAATAAATAGAAATGATGCATGATCAATGTGAGTATGAATTATTGTTCCTGATTTTCCTAGGAAAAGGGACTTGTCCAGAATTAAAGTCCAGAATTAAATGATTTCATTGAGCATCAGGAGGTCTTCACACAATTTACTGAGGTCAAACATTCAGTGTGCTACTTGCCATTCTTAAAATTGCAGTGTTGATGCTCACATTTCCTATTTTGACAAGTTTAGGACAAGCCCTAAACGGCTTGGGTCCTGGTTACCTGAAGGAGCGCTTACGTCCATATATGCCCAGCCGCCCCCTGAGATCAGTGGGAGAGGCCCTCCTCCGGGAGCCCTCAGTGAAGGAAATTAGGAGGGTGGTTACTTGGAGGAGGGCTTTCTCAGCGGTGGCGCCTAAGTTATGGAATGCGCTCCCCAGAGAGGTCCGCCTGGCGCCGTCGTTATTTGTTTTTCGGCACCAGGTGAAGACCTTTTTATTTCAGCAGCATTTTAAATGTTAATAGTATTGAATTTTATTTGGCCAGGGTGGCTTATTTTATTCTACTGTATATATTTTAATTGTTATTGTTTTAATTTATTGTGTATTTTATTTGATGTTGTGAGCCGCCCCTTGCCGAAGCCTCGGGGCGGCTCACAACA
>NW_025335268.1:113268922-113447305 GCF_004798865.1 Varanus komodoensis
GGGTGGCTTATTTTATTCTACTGTATATATTTTAATTGTTATTGTTTTAATTTATTGTGTATTTTATTTGATGTTGTGAGCCGCCCCGAGGCTTCGGCAAGGGGCGGCATAGAAATGTTTTAATAAATAAATAAATAAATATCTTTATTTCCCTTTCCTGATAGATTTGTCATGATGTACTCCATAACTCAGGCTGCAAAACTGATTGATTGATTGACTGATTGATCCCATCTGAAAGTTCACTGCCTACAACTACAGCATTAGTGTCTGAAGATATTCTGCACTGAATGCTATGTTAATTCAAATCCAGAACTATCAAACAACTGTTTAATTATCATGTTTAAAAAACTGAGTTAAACAGAAATTATGATACACTTTGTGCTGAAATCTTTGGCAGGCCATTAACCCAAACCACATGATTGCTCCATGCTTCCATCCTTCATTAGAACACTTAATCCTATGTGGTGTACTTGCTAAACAGTTAATGACTTCATTCCTCAACCCTGTTTAAATATGCAACTCATCTAGCAGTCTAATTGGGAAGTTGCTCACATTGAGAACCCAACATATGGATGAAGAAAAAGATTTCCAACAACTAAACATGTATAAATAATTCAGCATAATCACCCAGATCTATATAACTTTTCTCAGTTTTCTTCTGTATTTTATACACAGCAAATTGCAAGGCAATGATAAGCAATCCAGCACCAATTGTTTGCAAACAGTTCCAATGTTTATAAAATTCAGAACATGCAACAACAAAATTAAACTAACCATTGGCATCTGTTAAAACTCAGGAAGAACATTGTATATTTCACTGCCAGAAGAATACATACAAAATTTGAAACTGGAAATATAAACATGACTTATGGCTTTCTTTTACATCTGCATCACCATGGATAGCACATTCATGAATATTAATTGATTCACTAACTGGATATTTCCAGCATGATCTAGATTTTTCTTCAAAATACATACCTTCATTTCTTTCTTTCCTATGAGGAAAGAATCCAGAAAATAATAAAAACCTTCACAAAAGTACATACCTTATGATTCATAAAACAAAATGGATCTTGTATATCATGGGCCCATGCCTTAGTGATGGAGCGCCACCATCTCTGGCATCTCCACGTAAGGAAATAGCATCTTCTGTCTGACACCCAGGAGAGCTATTGCCAGTCAAAAGAGATAATACTGGCATAGATGGACACATTTTCTGACCAAATAGACGGTAGCTTCCTATGTTGCTAGCCTCATTTAGCTAAGATTAAAGACAAGAGATTTGTCCATAGTCTTAAAATAAAAAACAGGGAAACAAAAGGTTATCTAGTATCTCACTATTCATTGTTCCAAATGATAAAACTACAAAAAAAAAATTGGTTCTGAGCCTATACAAGAATAGACAAATCAAATTGGTTTGATGCCATGATGCTTCAGAGTTTTCTTGTTTTTGCAAAAGTCTATCCAATTGAAATTTTAGAGATCACAACTATCAATTCTGGGCTTAGCCTAAGCTCCATTTCACCTGGTGTTCTCTATTTCTATCTAGGAATGAATATATATCAAACCATCTCAAAATGACCCCAAAACAATAGTGATGGAAACAAGAGAAAGGCTCACCAAAGCCTCACAAGTTGAATTGCATACTAAACCTTTGCAGAACTCAAAACAAGATGTCATGGATATTTCAGGATACAACACTGCCAGTTATTTGGTACAATTAAGAAGAAAAGTTATACCCTTCTAATATATTATAGAATTAAGAGGAGTCAAGCAATTGCGTTTGTCATGCCACATCAAAACACAGCTTGGGAAATGCAGCATTCACAAGTAAAAATAAAGCACAGTTGTATGCAATGGACCCATCACAGATCATACTCACCACCTTCCTCCACATCTTTGGAAAACTCCTTGCTTCTGGGTTCTAATTCTATGGTGCTGCTTTTGAAATTCACTAACTCATTCTCCTCCCCGTCTTCCCTTGTATTTCTGTCTACTGACCCTACAGACTTAGGTTTCTCATTAACAGGGCTCATATCTTTCAGGTTGGACTCCACTTCATTGTCAAAAAAGGCACTTGGTAGACATTTGGTTGTTGTGGTTTCCACTTTCCCCATTGTTTCTTCTTCCTCCACATCAGTTTCTTGATCTCCCTCTCTTTGGGATGTTGTAGTTTCATTTTCATATTCTGATTGTATATCAGTGTTGTGTTCATCCTCTTGCTTTTCGGTTTCACACTCAGAATCATTTTCACTGCTGTACAGTGTAGTGGTTCGGGATGAGAGGGAAGACGTATGCTTCCTGTCTACAAACATTAAACATAGATTCAGTGTATTGGTCCCTTACGTTTGGTTCCTGTAAACACTATTTGCAGATCATACAAAGAAACCTAGAACCAGTAATGAAAAGAAATTCCATCTGGAGTGAAGGTAAAGAGCTTGTCTGCTCAGTGGAAAAGCACTTTATTTACAATTTCAAAATCCCAAATTCTATCCCAGGCATCAAATATTAAAATGTGTATTGCTGATTGATAGCAATTGATAGCAAGATAATATTCTTTGCATGGATTACAAGTGACTGAAAGAGTGATGCACAATGCAAAAAGTGAAAAGAAGACAAAGTAGAATAACAAGCAGTACAGGATGTTTAAAAGCAGCCAAAAAAATCTAAAAGCCAAGTCTTTAAGATACCTGGGAGAAAAATCTTTACCTGCTGACAAAAAGGTAACAATATAGGTTCCAGTTTGGCCATCTTAGGGATAGCATCCCATAAACAGGGTACCCAAACAAGAAGGCCCTCTTCATAGCCACCCACCTTACTTTCTTCAGGAGCAGAAAGGAGTTTCTAGGAAGCAGAGAGTTTACTGTCTAGGGACCTGCTGTTAGGACAGACAGAATTAAGGCAGATAACTTTGGTCCAGTATAAAGCAATCTCTAATATTCCCCTTATTTTTATACCCCTTGAGAGCCATATTTGTTTTTCAGAGCTGCATGTTTCATTCCCATCTGATACAAGGGTGAAGGCAGCAAGAGTGGAGATATGGACACAATAAGTCTTTTTGACATGTTGTTGCTGTTATCTCTCATATGAGAGTTTTACTTATTGAATCCTGTGCTTGAGATTAATGTACTGTTTCAGTGAATTCCTGTTCACTCTGCCGTAGCTCACAGCTTCTTACTAGCTAAGACTCCAAAGCAGGAATATTTCAACCACACTATGTTGCATACTTAGATATAAAGGACTTTTCTACTTCACAAGAGTATCAGAATCATTGTGATACATCCATAGGACAAAGAAACTCCAGATTTAGTATACATATAGATGACAATAGAAGAAAACAATAACCAAATATATATACCAATTAGGAAAGTCTAAACACTAGAGCTCTTAATATATCTCTCTTAAAACTACAAACAAGACTTCTACTTCAGCACTCTTGCAGTGAGAAAGCAAAGAATGTGCCAAACAACATGGAGGGGTGGGGTTAAGATAGCTCCAAGTTGGCGAAGAGAGACATGTTCAAGCAATGATTCCAATGAAGGACTACTCAAAAAATCAATCGTGGGGGGGTGGAGCTGTTGTTCTTCATTTTATTCTTGACAAACAACTTTCACTCATATACAGATATCTAATGTTTCAACTAACCAAAAAAATCTACCAGAAATCTGTTATATACAAAACTAAAATCAACACTATAATGTATTTAATTCTTGCGACTTCCATTACATGAGTGGAGCCAACTGGAGCTGGGGGTCAGACTACACACATACTGGATACCCTTCTGCCCCCACTTTTTATGTTTTCTATGTTTCAATTAAATACAGGGGGGGTTTTTTGAACACCTTTCATGTTTTACCTGCCTATGATGTCAATTAACTAATTTCTGCTAATAGTTTAGAGTTTAATTATTATTTGCATCTGTGCCATTTCAAAAATTTTAAATGGCTTGTGAAGTTTTATAATGATAAACTTCAATAAAATATGTATAGAACATGTGTAAGAAGTGGAAGGCAGGCCAGGCTATAAAGAAGGAATATAAGCAAGTAGCAAGGAACTGCAGGGATAACAGTAGGAAGGCTAAAGTGATGAATAAACTGAGGTTAGCAAGGGGAGCTAAACACAACAAAAAAGTCTTCTTCAAAGGCAGATGAAAGAAAAGGGAATTCATATACTCACAGTGTATGGAACAATGATAGCAGTTGACAAAGAAAAGACAATTCCTACTATGGCTCAGTTTTCTCCCACACAAAAAACAAAAAGACTACAACCATCCTGAAAGTGTAGTACAAGCTGAAGGGGCAGGATGGCAGCCCAGTATTGACAGACAAGTGGTCAAGGATGGTCAATGGGGCTAAATGAGTTCAACTCTCATAAAAGAGCAGAAGAACTCTCAGAATCCCAGGTTAAAAGCGAGTTTAATGTCATTAAACAGAATGACATTCAATAGGGACAAATGCCAAGTCCTCCACAAGAAACCGAATGCACTGCTACAGATGGGAAACATTTGGCTCAACAGTACTGCAAAGAGAAGGACCTTGGGGTTGTTGTAGATCACAAGTTAAATATGACCCAACATTGCAATACAGTTGCAAAAAGGGCAAATGCTATTTGGGCTGCATTAATAGAAGCATCACCAACAGAACACATGAAATACTAGTTCCACTATACTCAGCACTAGTCAGACCTCACCTGGAGTACTGTGTCCAGGTCAGGGCACCTAGGTTTTAAAAAGATGCGGAAAAGCTAGAAAGGCTGCAGAGGAGGGCAACAAGGATGATTCGGGGACTGGAGCCGAAGCCCTGTCAGGAAAGATTGTGAGAACTGGGCATGTTTTGGATCAGGAAGAGAAGACCGAGGAGAGATATGATAGCACTTACAAGTACCTGAAAGGCTGTCGCAAAGAGGAAGGGCAAGATCTCTTCTCATTCCTTCTAGAGTGCAGGACATGGAATAACGGACTTAAATTAAAAGAAACCAGTTTTAGATCAGACACCAGGAAGAATTTCCTGCTTGTAGAGCAGTACAGCAAACTCTATGTTTGCATAAGCCAAAAATGAATTTTCATATATATATCCTTAACTTTGCCCTTAACTTTTTTCTTTCTGTACAATCTTATCTTCAAATTTATTATATTTTCTACATTTACCATTTTTCTTCAACCAATCTTTCGTCCTTTGATCTAACTTGAGTATATTATAACAAGTTAAATTTCCCTCTCCTAATGTTGTATTTGTATTTTCTTTACTCTTCATTTTCTCTGACCATTCTTTCACCTTAATAACATGTTTATTCTTGAAAATTTTCCTCAAAGTGCTCCTCAAATTCTCAGGAAATCCTTTTAATTATATAATTAGATGTAACTGCAAAATTGATGGGACGAATATATCTCTATATTTATTCGAAATTTGGACCACATTCTTGAAAAGGGGGTTTCTATCTTTTTAATAATCTTATTATCCTGTTAAAAATATTTAATAAGGATCTCTCAACATACTGGAATTCTAGTTTCAGGCTATAGTATAACATCCAGGATATGCTTCACCTGATTTGCTATATAATAAAGCTTGGCATTAGAAATACCTAAACCTCCTGTTTCCTGCAATGTATACCAACTTTTTAAAATAAATCCTTGCTTTTTTATCACCATTATAAGATTTATTAATCATATTTTGCCAGTCTTTCAAATCTTTCTCTATTATTTTAATTAGTAACATCATAAACAAGAAATTTATCTTAGGTAAAATCTTCATTTTACATCCTGCTATTCTACCGAATCAGAATAATAACCATAATCCACATATTAATATTAACCTATTAACCTATTCATATATCTCACATATTCATGGGTAGTTTATTACCATATTTATAAATTCTTTTCTTATTTATAACCTACTTATCTTCTAATATATAATAAATACTACTTGATAGTTACCCTCCCTGTCTCTTAATCCTACTATTTCTCACATAAAATAGATTATGAATTATGCAACATTCTCATCTACTGCCTCTTAACCACCAATGACTCTTCCTCTACTCAGTTAGTGATCTAAACCAGATAAAGACTGCCAACTACCCATTCCTGTTCCTCTCTTTCTTTTTCATTCTGGAGAAGCCCTAGAACTCCCTTAAAATCCTCTTCTTCCTGGTCACTATTCTGAATCAAAGAAACTCTACCTACTGCTCCCTCTTCTAACTCTGAAGTAAATTCTTGATCTTGTCTATTCTGGTCCAAGTTTTCAATTTCTTTCTTCCCTTGCTCTTCATCTAGAAGGTCCCATTCATGCACCAAATTTAAGCCTTGTTCCAGCAAATTTGTTCTGTGATATTTTCTGGTTTCCCCAATTATATTTGATGGAGTTCTTTTTCATTAAAATACTCTTGACTGCTAGCAATGAACATCTAAATGATATAGTTTGAAAACATACATATATCTTGTAACACTTGAATAGGTGCATCCTTCAACTTCAAGTGGCCCAAATTTTCTCTCCGCTTTCTCATCAACCTTTCTTTCTTATAGAAGTTGGAGAATCTTATCACTGCATCTCTCAGGGATAGTCTGGATCAAGGTTGGAAACCAACACAATTTAGCCTCTCTATATCTTCTTCCCATTTCTCTTCTGGCATTTTTTATTTCATTAAGACATGTAAGAACATCACTTCTAAACTGTCTTTCTTCCAGTGGTGATTGTTCTGCTATGTTTCAGTTGTAGACGCCTTCTACATTTTTGGTCCTCCAAATCAATCAACTTTTTCTACAGCTTTTTTTTTCCAGGTTGGCAAAATATGTGAGGTGCATTAGTTCTAGCCAACATATCTATCTCCTGGAGTTTCTTCTCTATTGTCTAAACTTGGTTCTCCATTTTTGTAAAAGCTTTCTGATTTTCAATTTCTATCTGGTTAACAATAGGCTTTGCCTGTTCAGTAAAGGTTTTTTCAACTGTTTAAATTCCTGAGAGAGCCTTTCATTATCACCTTTCAATTCTTTAAAACTTGAATTCAAAACCCTTTTAAAAGCTGTCATCATCTTGTCCTCAGCTATTTTACTGCTCCCTGAAGCATCCTCCAATTTCTCTTCACTCTCTGTACATGTTAACCTAGTAGCTCTAGTCAGACTCAGATCTGATGATCTTTTTTGTTTTCATGTGTCAGAAAGAATGAGCATTTTAGATAGATAGGTAGATCTTTATTACGGTCAAAGACCAGCTTAATTTGAAGAAATAAATAGATTTTTTTAAAAGAGGAAAATACATTAAAGGTTATCTGTCATAAAATCCCAGTTGGATTATTGTGTTGGATACTCCAACACAATATACTGCTACTATAGTTCATATCAGTCATCTTGAGTAAGTGGCATTCCCAGACTTTGTCTTTCATCGAGCTAGGTAGAACCACACTCCCTCAGGATCCTTCTTCAGACACCCATCAGGGCTGCGAAGAATTTAGCGACACTGCATGTTAACATTGGATTGGTGTCAGACAGCAGTATATAAATATATTGTTGTTCCATATGGCGCAGGAAGTGATTCATCAGTGGGGAAATGAGTGCAGCGTGAATATCCCTATAAAATGTGCAGCACAGCAGGATGTGCTCTGTGGTTTCTATCATACCACAGGAGCAAAGGTGCTCTGACCAGGGGATCTTTTTATACCGTCCCTCTAAAACTGCTGAGGGGAGTCCGTTCAGATGGACAAGGTAAAAGCCCTTCTGTGTTTGTACAGTTCCAATTGTTCAAGATTGGGTACAGCTATTGCAATGTGTCTATAGTCCTCCCTAAGACAGAATTCTGGGTTGCTATTGAGATCACTTTGTCTCTAAAAATCTGCTATGTGCTGCTTGATAGTTTCCATTGCCTGCTTGAACCCCATCTTTAGTAGAGTTCACAGGGGAAGGCCCAAGAGAGCTATTTTCTGCTCGATTGATTTAGTCCAATTGGGTTTAAAATCATCTTGCAAAATTAGTGCAGCAAGGCCAACTAGAAAGTATAACAATCTGAGCCAGTGCACAAGGGGGATAGCCCCCCAGATCCTAGCTTCAATTTTAATACGAACAGTCTCTAATATTATCTTTAGATTGGAGACATCCCTACGAACACATAGTATTGCCCTCAGAAATTTTGATTGAACTTGGGTAGTACTTGAGTATTGTGAAAAGGCCCCAATTGAGCTAGTACTTTTGCTTGGTAAAATTGGAGGGCTAAGGGTATATAGAATCATAGAATCATAGAATAGTAGAGTTGGAAGGGGCCATGAAGGCCATTGAGTCCAAACCTCTGCTGTTGCAGGACACCATGTTACACCGTCCCACTCAGATGGCTGTCCAGGTTCTTCTTAAACGTCCCTAGTGTGGGAGAGCCCACCACCTCTCTGGGAAGCTGGTTCCACTGTTGTATTGCTCTGACAGTGAGAAAGCTTTTCCTGATGTCCAGCCTGAATCTCGGTTGTCACAACTTCAATTGATTATTCTGTGTCCTACACTCTGATATCAACAATAAGAGATCCTGACCTTCCTCTTTGTGACAGCCTTTGAGCTACTTATAGAGGGATAACATGTTCCTCACTTAGTCTTCTCTTTTCAAGGCTGAACATGCCCTGTTCTCTCAGTCTCTCCTCACAGTGCAGTGTTTCCAGACCCTGGATCATTTCTGTTGTCCTCCTCTGGAACCTTTATACATTTTTTGCATCTTTCCTGAATCTTGGTACCCAGAACTGGACACAGTATTCCAGATGAGCTCTCACTAGTGAGGAGTATAAGGGAACTACTACTTCATGTGATCTGGAAGTAATACTTATGTTAATGCATCCCAAAATAGCATTTGCCCTTTTGGTGGCTGCATCACATTGTTGGCTCATGTTTAGCCTATTGTCCACAATTACTCAGAGATCTTTTTTTCTTTTTCAGTTTTGTTGAGCCACATATTCCCCATCTTGTGTTGATGTATTTAGTTTTTTTCCCTAGGTGGGGGACTTGGCACTTGTCCTTATTGAATCGCATTCTGTTGCTTTCAGCCCAGTTTTCATGTTTATCGAGATTTCTTTATTTATTTAGAACTTCTGCTGTCTTCTACACTTTTTTTCTTTATGGAATTGTTCATAGTTGTGCTTGGAGAATCTTCTTTTTCAAGATTTCCCACCCTTCTTGGACACCTTTCCCCTTAAGGATGTGTTGCCTTGGCACTTCGCTTATCATGTTTCTGAGTTTGTTAAATATGGCTTCCTTGAAGTCCAGGATACTTGTTTGACTCCAGTTTCCCTTTGACTCCTTTATAATGAGAATTCACGTATCACATGGTCACTTTCCCCCAGAGTTCTCATGGTTGTTTTGTCCACCAGGCCATCCCTGTTAGTTAGTATTAAGTTGAGGATAGCTGGTCCTCTCGTACCTTCCTCTACTTTCTGCTGGAGAAAGGTGTTGGAAACACATGTCAGGAATCTCTTGGTGGGGCCATGCTTGGCAGAATTTGTCTCCCAGCATATATCAGGGAAACTGGAGTCCCCCATGATGACTTATCCTTCCTCTTGGAAATGGTGGCAAGCTGCTTTTTGGAGTTTACATCTTACGTTAAGAGGAGTTTACATCCTCTTTTTAACTGGGTGGATGGTAATATATGCCAATAACTATGTTTTTCTTATTTTTTGCTCCCTTTAAATTTAGCCAGATGCTTTCAGTGGTGGATAAAGAGGTCACATTTAGATCTCATGAACATTTAGATCTTCAGTATTATAGCTGAAGAGTTTCTCTGGGCATTTAACGCCACAAATTCACCATGAGCCCTCCTGGAGCCATTTGCCTGTAGGACTACACCTAAATATTTAAATTGGAAAACCTGCTCGATTGTGTGCTGATTTATCTTCCAAGATCGAGTTTTTGGTCTTTTTGCAAAGGTCAAGATTTTTGTTTTTTGATAGTTAATTGTCTGATCTTCTTCCTTGCAGTATTCAGTCAGCTTCTGCAATGCTCTTGTGAGCCCGATTAGAGTCCTTGAAATAATAGCATCTGCATATAGTAGTGTAGTTATAAGCCTCCCTGCAATTTGCTGGGGGGGGGGTGATGATCAATATGGTTTAGCTGGTCGACCAGTGAGTTGATATAAAAATTGAACTAGAGTGGAGCAAGAATGCAGCCTTGCTTGACCCCTTTTTGTGTTGGAACAGCATTTGCAAGGTGACCATGTGCGCTGCATCTGACCTTGAGGGAGGTGCCTCTATATAGGGTCTGAATAAGTAAGAGCAGGTGCCTATCAATGTTGGAGGCCTCTAATTGTTTCCATAGTTTGACCCTTGATATGGAATCAAAAGCTGCCTTGAAGTGTATAAAGGCTGCATAAAGCGAGGTGACTTTATTTGAGCTGTATTTCTCAACAAGGTGCTGTAGCACCAAGCATTCATCTATAGTAAAGTGCCCCTCCCTGAAGCCAACCTGCTCCTCCGCCAATATCATGTTCTGTTCCAGCCAGTCTTTAAGTTGCATACATTGGTGCCTAGCATATAATTTAGCAATAATGTTTAATAGACTGATAGGTCTGTAATTTGCAGGGTTGCCTCTCTTTCCCTGAAGCATTTTGTTGTAGTTGTAGTTGCCTTCATGACATCAATAAATTGAAGTCAATAAATTGAGATTCAAAATCCAAATTATGCCAGTTATACTTTAAGCTTTATTCCTTCAAATTAAAAATGGTTATATATTATTCATCCATCAATGGGAGCTCTTTAAGCATATTAGATCAATGACTTCTTTATTTATTACTTTTTTCCTTTCTCTAGTCTCAACAATCAACAATCTACATCACCCAAAGAAATTTGCTTCCTTCTTTCTTCTTATCACAATAAACTCTGCTGTTCACAACTTTTTAAATATTCATACAAGTCCATATACGAGTATCTATATATTGTACTTATTTTAGCATCAAGCTCACTAAACATTTTAAACAATTAGGAATGGAGCTTATATGTTCTTTCACAAGCCACAATCCAGTCACACAATCATTGTTTTCCATGCCCATCTCAACTCGGTCTGTGCCCAATACAATTAAACTTAACTACAAAAACTGATTATCCTCTGTGAGTCAAAGTCTCATTAATTAGCCTTAAGTTTCATAATTTTTTCTCACAGCTGCTTTCCAACACAGTCACAGTCACTTCTCACACTGAAGCCCTATCTGTTGAGTTTAAAAATTGAATTTGTTTACAATCTAAGAATCAGTACTTCCTTATTAAAAGGAAGCAGGTTCCTTCCCACTTAAAAAAGGAAGTCTTGCCATGTATGCACCCCCCTGCTGCAACCGCCTTGCTAGCCCATGCCCACCGCTGCCCTTTTTCAATTGGCCCCTTGTTGAAAAAGTTTGAGGACTCTAAGTTTGCCCTAATCTATCAGTCAGTGCATTGGTCTATCCCAAAACTCCTCAATTTCTCAAGCAGGGTATCATGAGGCATCTTGTCAAAGTTCTTGCTGAAATCCAGGTTAACTGCATCCACGGAGTGTCCCCATCCCCCCTCCCCCCCATCTAGCTACCTCGAAACCTTGTCATAGAATTTCACAAGGTTCATCCGGCAGGATCTGTTTTTGCAGAAGCTTTGTTGTATGATCGCCAACCTCCCTTCCCTATCTATGTGTCCAGTTCTGACAGGCCCATTTTGATCTTGAAGACATTGCTCTAAGAAAAGAAGGACTATTCCAAGCTGTGTGAAGCTCATCACATCCACAAGTAAGCAAGTATGTAAATAAGTAGTCAGTATATCTAGAAAAAACACCTGGGTGCAGGGTTCATGTATTTCCTGCATGATACAAGCCATGGAAGTGGCAGAAGAGGGATCTCAAGTCATTCCTGTGTCTTCTGCCATTGCTTTTGAGGAGTATACAAGGCCACCTTGAAGTGCCTGAAATTTGTGTCTCTGAGTGTATAAAAGGTTGCAAGAATGTTGAGTTCCCCAGCTCATAAAACAATATTATCAGGGGGTTTTGTTATTTGTTTTTGAAAACATAAACAAACTAGTTCAGCTGTTTGCCTCAGCAAAGCAGTCTACACCACTCCTCTGCTAATGAGTCATTCTGATTTATTCACAGATTTATAGCCTGTGAATAAATTGAAAATCTTAAGTTTGGTCTCTTTGACCAATTCTTGATTTATGCCTCAACTCAAATATTGTGTGGGGAAAATAAGGCTGATGGTTTCTCATCTGTCTGAAGCAGCTAATTAAAATCTTCTGCATTTGCAGAAATTCTACCTTCAGTTAAAACTGCACAATCTGTTGAGAACCAAAGCTGTCAGGAAAGGGCACATGAATCATCCTGTTTATAAAAGACAGACTCTTATCATAATCTGAATTCTATCTTACAGTAAAAACAGAATTAAAAATGTCCAGTCCCTCAAAACTTTATGTGTAAGCCCTTGACTTAAGCCTGAAAACACTCAAGTTATTTCACACATGTTTTTCCTCCAGGTTGTAAATACTTCACTGGTGAAGTCACAATATTTGGGAAGCATTTAACATTTCTAATTTTGTGTCTTTCAGGGATGTCAGAGAGAACTGTAGGAAATTCACAGTAGCTTTCTACTATTTTGATTCGTGGATTCTACACAGCACTGACTTTTTTCAGGTTCCACAGATTCCCTGAACTTGCCCACTGATTTTTTTACTACAGGGGAAAATCTATGCTAGCTTGCTAATGTGATGATATGCATTAGCTAAAATTGCCAAAAGCGATTAGTCTCTGGTAGTTTATAGCATCAGATATGGGTTAACAGCACAGGACTCAGAGATGCAATACATGATCAGTGACTTCACATGATATGCCAGTTGCTGGACTGTACCCTTTCAGATTTCATAATGTGGCTAGAATGTTAAATGCACACAGAAAGCTAATGTGTGAGAATTAAGATAAGAGCCAAACCACATGCAGTGTTAACTACATAATTAAAAGGTGACTGGGTTTAACGTTGGAAGCATGACATATAGGAAAAGGATATTTCTCTCTTTTTCTCTATGCCACAGTTCCAATGAAAATCACATTCTCCAAGGCTATTTGCCTCTAGAAAGGAAACTTTCACTGAAGTTTAAGAGTTTTTTCTCCTACAGACCCAGTTCCATTCAGGCTATGGATCTGTGCAACCAATGACAGGTCTTCCAGGAGTGAGAGAAGGGAAGGCAAATGTCCTGCCCTTAATTGGAATTCTGGACCTAGTTTTAGGTAGCCATCTGAGCTGCAGGAATAGGCACATATAAGTTTTTCTATGTGAGGCGTTGTACACTCATGATTCCTTGTTTGTGGATAGTTGGCTGGTGCTTTACACAGTGTTGCCATCTTCCAAGCTTTCTCCTGTACTTGTAACCATTTCTGACGATTGAAAAATATGTCGCATAATTTAAAAGTGGTGCCATGAAAAGCTCATGGATTTTCACAAATCTGTTATAGTGCAGTACCATCCTATGGTTGTGTAATTGAACGTGCAGAAAGAAAAGCAGAGGATGAAAAACCCCTGGAAAAAGATTGTATAAAGGAGCTGATCTTAATCCTACAAAGACCATAATGTACCTGCCTGCCATGTAGCTGTTAAAGAAGAGGAGTCAGTCCAAAAGGTGGCAATTCTAGTTAAGCAATAATGTAGTTGGAAATCCAGACTTATGAGAAGTAAACACTCGATGTTCTGGACCCAGGAGGATGAGATTGCCAGTTTTAGTTTTCCTACATTCTGGTTTTTTTTTTTAATTCTAATTTGTTTTGTCATAGAAATGGAAATATTTCAAAGAGAATTCTTTAAAGGTAAGAATTTGAAGTATAGGCTTATCTCCTAGTTCCTAGCTGGAACTTCTAGTTCTTCTCCTACTACTGATCTGTAAATTCAACTCATCCATTCCTAATATGTGTATCTAGTTACCCAAGCTCTACAGAACACCAGTGCTGAGAACTAGATGCTTATAGTTTCCATTTTACAGATGAACTGAGAAGCAATTACACACACACACACACCTGTCATGAGTGCCATTTTGGGGTAGAAAGGCAAGATATAAATCAAGTAGAGAAACACAAAGTCTCCTTTGTGTCCATAGGAGAGCATTAGGTTTTCCATATCAAGTGTCACTGTACAACAGAGTGTTTTGAATGACAAGCAGTCCCTTCTGAGATTACTCATCAATGGCTTCATCATAGCTATTGAACTATTTCTGGATGAAGAACAAGGGATGCTATAGCTTGTGCCCATGCTAATGAAAATGTAGCCACAGAGGTGATAGTGAGTAGTAACCCAAAATGGTTGTTCATCCAACTTCGGCAGCCTTGAGCTGCAAGCACATTCATTACTTGACCAGTCTTGCATGCAGTTAATAAATCACTTCAATAAAAGCTGCTAACTTGACCACTCCACTTAAGCAATATCTCACTGGGGTATCTGCACTGACTGGATCAATTACTGTCCCACAAAATGAGTCTGGATTTTGAACTAAATGCTACTTATCTAAAATCTGTTCATCTGTAAAACTCAAGTCTACATTATTTAACTCCCTGCCGGGAGCTAGAACAGTGGCAGATCTACATGGCTTCCAGTTAAATCTATAATTAAAACAAAAGAATTTCAAAAATTGCTCAATGAACAACTTGCTGAATTCATGCTAAATACTAGCTGCAGCATAACAAGCATTAACAACGAAGCACATTTATCTGTGTGAGGAAACAACAGATAAAAAAATGTCTGGCTTTATTGATTACTTATCCAAGAGTGCAGCTTGCTGTGTGTCTTAATATAATTAATGGAGTGCATGGAGCAGTTTAATATTCTGTGCACCATTCTCAGAGTGTTGTGCTAATTGAATGGTATAGCAATGCTTTAAAATTGCTTGTGGTACAGACATTGTAGTGGTGATGAGAGATAAGAGACAAAGTCTTCCTTCTTGCATACCTCCTAAGATTGCTACAGTGACAGCCCAGTCTGTTCCTGTGTTCCTACCCATATTAAATGACATTTGTGTTCAGAACCATCAGAGTTTCCCCTCAGCTCTTTTATTCTTTGCTTAGTGTTCACCTTCATAATGAGAATTAAAAACAAATACTGGAGCTCATTCATATGCTCTCCAAACAACAGGTAACACAACAGGAAATCATCATTCCTGAGATAGTCAACAATCTTCGTCAAGCGACAGTAAAGGAATAGCTTCACCCCACTGTAGCATTGAAGAAATCATAGAGATTTGCTATTTCATGCACACTGAACAGCAGTGATGGCTGCATACAGAATTAACTAACTTGGGTATTCATGAAGTCAATATGTGCCATTGAATTGATGATTGCAGTGGGATGAGCAGAAGCATGTGAAATGCCAGTGCAAATGAAACACAATGAAACCTGTAATACTAATTTACATGGACCCAGAATGTGATTATAACATTACTGCAGTGTTATGATAAGTTGAACAGACCGTGCAAGTCCATCAGAACAATCCATTCCATTTCCGAAGAACGGGCCTGTTACTTGTCAGACCTTTTCCCATAATGATAGCACTTGTTTGCTAGAGTAGCAATAGTCAAAGAAAAAACCCTTCCACCAGTTCTCATCTCTCCTTTCTAGTATTCTGTCCATTGGCAAGTGTGAATCTAGCACCAGCTGCCTCCCTGATGCTAATGATACCAGGCAGCTCTTGCTAGTGCTTGCTAGATCAGGTTTGCTTCTTCTGTTAATCAAAGCCTCTCTGAGAAAGTAGACTAAAGACAGGATGGATTTACTATGTTACATTATCTAAAGCCTACTACTAGAGGTAGTGTGCATGTAAATTAGGTCCTTGTTAACTCAGTTTATATCAGGGAGGTCCAACTTTTCATACCTGAAGGGCCTCATAAGAACTTCAACTTGGAACGCAGGGGCCATGCAATGAATTACAGTTCCATATAGTTAATTAAAATGCTCTGTGGGCCTGTGATCTTCCCAGCATCCCTCCTGCTCCTGCTGATAAGCACTAAGGCGCTCAGCTCTCGGGTGCCTTTGCTCGTCAGTTGGATTAGTGCACCCACTGCACCCTGCCCACTCCTGCTGAGCACTTGGGAGCCTTTGGGGTGGGGCATGGTGGAGAAAGCCCATTGTGCTTGGAAGCCCCATGCCACTCAGGAGGGGCGGAGCATGCTGGCAGGAGCATTTCCTGAGGATCAGGAAGAGAGTAGTTCAGGCTGGTGGCCTTACAAGAGCTCACCACATTCATGCTCTTGCCATTCCTGGGATCTGGACTGGAGGGGAACAGGGGGGCTCCAAGTGGTGAGAGGGCTGCAGAACAAGGCCTCAGGTGCCATATGCATATTGTACTGCCCTGGTATAGATCACTAATAAGTACACACACACACCTATCTAGCTCTCTTGTGCCAGACATATTTCGTTCCCTGATTTCCTTTCCCTCAGGTTTAATACAATTGTTCACACTTAGATAGTTTGCTGTTTGCCTTATGCTATGGGTAGGTAACTTGCAGTCTATGGCTAACTCTGCTCATGGAGGTTCTCTAAACAGCCCATGTAAAGTGGTGCACCCTCCGTGTATCCTGTCCATGTCCCTCCCTTGGACTATCCTTCCAATCTGTCCTATCAGAGCATGGGGGGGGGGGGGACTCCTTTTCCAGGCATCAGTAATGATTTTCCAAGACTCAAATCATATTAGTTATGCTCAGATCAAGTATGACCAAAACCAATCAAAATTCCTTTTAAGGAATGCAACTGCAGACCACACAACAACCTGTGGCCATGAAAGTTTGAGAAGCGAACCGTATTTTTTAAAAAAGAAAGGAAGCAAACAAGCAATTATTTTTGTAAATGATTAGCAAAGCTACAAGCTGATTGCTCTTCAGAATTACGGACTGCTTAAAAATCAAGTGGTTCTTGATCAGAGCAAAGATACTTTTTCAGCCATGCAAACCAATGGCAAACTTGGTTCAACACCCTGAGTTTGCTGCCTATCATTGTGCTTCCTATAAAAACACTAGATCCTTCTTGCAGCTGCATCCATTTCCCAGTCAGCTGCTTTAGTTTTGTCTATATTTCACACAGAAAATACAACATTAAAAACAATAGTAATATTTGGTTGGGGGTGAGGAGCTTTCCTGTAAATCCTGTCAAAATGGAAAAAAATCCCAGTGGGAATATTTCAGGGGGTGTGGTAAACAGAGAAAGCTTGGTGCAGCCTGACAAGCTATGGTCACATAAGTTATGGAGGTATCAAAAAGAAACAGCAGGATAAGAAACAAACAGAAAGAAATCAGCTTTGTACCAACTAAAAGCCAGAACCATGGCAACTTTATGCTGCAAGCAGGCCCAATTTTAGACTCTTTCCATGGTTTGCATTATTGAATATGAAATGAGAGACATGCTGCCCACTTGATTATTTATGAAGGAGTGCAGCTCAGAATACAGAAGGGAAATAAATATCTCCATCAGTTATGCTGACTGGAGAGGATAACGGTTACTGAAAATATTATTTATGCTCCTGAAACTAATTCTACAGCATTTTACTCTCCTTGTAGTAATAATTATCTAGAGTTCACCACTCTATGCTTTTTTCTCCTGCTTAGAACCTCAAGGACACAGGATTGTACATTTATCACCCCAAGGCAGCAATTTCTTACACCAAAATGGAGATGTGTTGAAATTGTTGACCAGAAATCAGCACAGTGCAAGTTTTGTTCAGTACAGAGCATAGAAAGATGGAAGGACAGCCTCTAAAGTTGTTACAATCACTTCTCATTTGTATATGGTACACTCTTATGGTGCTTGGCACTTCACAATGCAAAAGTGACATCTGCTGGCCACCATGCAATATAGCCTGCTAACCCTGCCCCCCAGCCCTGAAACTGAATAAGACAAGCCAGGAACTTGCAGAATGCCATGAAGTTCATGCTACTGATCTTAAAAGATAAGTGACTCATTGTAACATGAGTTGGTCCATGTTTTAAGCACAGAAAAAGAAATGTTCGAGCAGTTTCAATTTACAACCAAGTGATGCCAGATCCCTGAAGAGTCATGTCTGCAGATACATAGAGACATAGAAACTGAGCGAGTAAGAAGGGGCCTCCTGGGCCATCTAGTATGACCTCTGGCTCCAGCCGGCTCTGTTCATGACATGCCTACCATGTGCATGTCTAGCATAGTGAACACCCTCACTGATGGGGCTTCAACCACAGCCTGTGGAAGCCCATTCCATACCCTTTGGGTCCTAACTGGCAGGAAGTGCTTCCTGGCATCCAAATTGAATCTTGGTTCCTTGACCTTGGCTCTGCTGGAGTGTGTCCTGCCTTCCTCTGCAGGGGAGAACAGGTATCTAGCCACCACCAGGCTGAAAAGACCCAGTTCCCTCAGTCTCGCCTCATATAGCTTTCTTGTGGCTCTGACTCTAACCTGGCTATATCCTTCCTGTAATGTGCAGCCCAGAACTGAACATAATACTCCAGTTGTGGCTGTACCAGAGTTGTATAAACTGGTAATAATACTTCCCTTCATTTAGAAGCCACGCTTCTGGCTATGCAACCAAGGGTGGCATTGACCCTCTTGACCACCACGTCACACTGCTAACTCATGTTTAGCCTGCACTCAACCAGTACCCTGAAATCCCTTTCACAAGTGTTGCTCTCCAGCCACTTGTCCCCTAACCTGTAGTTAGGACAACCATTCCTATGCCCCAGTGCAAGATCTTGCACTTATCCACATTGAATGCCATCCTGTTGACCTCTGTCCTCTTCTATAGTCTGTCCAGATCCTTTTGGTTCTGGAGTACCTGCTCTTCAGTTGTGGCCACTGCCCTGGTTTTAGTATTGTCTGCAAATTTCATCAGCAGACTGGTCACCCTTTCTTCCATTTTCTTGATGAAAAGATTGAACAGGATTGGTTCCAGGGCAGAGCCCTGGGGGACCGTGCTCATCACTGACCACCATCCTGATGATTCCCCACTAATGGTCACCCTCTTCTTTCAATCAGTCAACCATGCCCTAATCCATCGGACAGTGCATTGGTCTATCCCAAAACTCCTCAATTTCTCAACCAGGATATTATGCCACACTTTGTCAAAGGCCTTGCTGAAATCCAGGTAAACTATATCCACCACATCCCCTCCATCTAGTCCCCTTGAAAGCTTGTCATAGAACTCCACAAGGTTTCTCTGGCAGGACCTGTTTTTACAGAAGCCATGTTGCATGGCTGCCAACCTCCAATCCCTATCTAGGGTTACTGGATCTCTCCCTATTATGAGCCTTTTCATTGTCTTTCCCACAATGGATATAAGGCTAACTGGTCTGTAATGCCCCATGTCCCATCTATTACACTTTTTGAAAATTGGGATCACTGACGCCAACCTCCAGGCCTCTGGAACCTCCCATTCTCCATGAGGCATCAAAAATGGAGGCCAGTGGGCACAGGAGGACCTCTGCCAACTCCTAAAGTACTCTCAGGTGTAACCTGTCAGGGCCCGGCATCTTTGTAATGTCCAATGCCCTGAGGAGCTCCTTGACTTCTAGGGAGGTGACTCTAACCTGATCTCCTATGCAGATCTCCCCCATCCTGCTTTAGAGAGAACACAGAGGCAAAATAGTCATTTAGATGAGTGGCTTTTAGTTGTGCATATTACTTGTTCAGGGTTTTATAACACATCTGGGGTGCAAATACCAAGAATATTATGTGTCAGAAATATGAGAAATACCCGATCATGTAGCTCTTCTTATTGAGCATCTTTTTAACAAAGCAACCATGGGAAAGGGGTTGCAATCAGGATTAGGACCATGGGGGACTGGGTGATTTAAAAATATCTTTGCAATGGTTAATAAATAACTAAATAAATGGACTCCCAGTGTCAACAGCAAGGATAGGCATGGTTGGATACCTGCTAAGGGGATACATCCTAGTAGGGTCCCACTGACAGAAGCTTCCTGGACTGGTTTCCTCATCTCCCTCACTTCAGTCTGCTTATTTATCCCCCCTCACTCTGGCCCAGATAATGGTGGGGTTGAGGAGCAGCAACCGCAGATATTGCCCTCTTGCTCCCTGATTTTCTGCCTTTGAAGCAAGCAATTGGTAACCATTACAGGAAAGAGGATGAGAAGGTAGAGCAGCTTGTGACAATGGAAGCTAGTCTCACTGAAGAAAGCCCCCCACCCCCACCCCAGGCTGTCTTGCCTGGAAGCCTCCAAAAACAGGCACTTCTGAAATTATGCCAAGACCTTCCCTTTCTTATAAGCCATCAGAGAGGCAGGAGGAGAAGAAAACAATCCCTGAGACCTGCTCCTATTTGCACAGTAGTACAAAGAAATGTTGGAGAAAAGCACTCCCTTAACCTATGGGTAATAGTTATCAGAAATTGTCCAAAGGTAACCAGTACATGATGTAACCAGAAGTGGAAGATGGAACAGAAGAAGGCTATGCTACACAAGTTGGGAGAATCCACTACACAAGATGACCAAACTCTGAATATAAGTTCTAGCGTTATGTTCTTTAACTGACATTTTTCAATTTTATAAGATACAAATACAAATAAAACATCATACAATAAATAAAAACACACAATACACAATATATATATATATATATATATATATATATATATATATATTAAAAATACAGACATTCTTAGTGTATCCCTCCACCAAGAGTATGCATGCCTAGTATTTTTTTCCTTCATTTTTCCACTCTTTTCAAGATACCCCCTTCCATCCAAAACTGCAAAACATCCTTTATTACCCTCCCTTTTTATTAATACATGCTCAACAAACAAACCCCATATATTGTTAAAATCATTCTTAACCAATCCTTTTTTACCTTTATCTCACAAGTCAACTTGTCATTATCTGCTATATTCCAAACTTCTTTATACTATTCAATTAACTGGAGGTCCCATTTCTCCTTCCAATTCTTTGCTATTATCAGTTTTGCTGCTGATACCACATTTATTATTCATTCTTTAATATTCCATTTCCATTTATTTTTCACAAAACATTTGCAACAAAGCTATTTCAGGATTTGCTTCAGTTTTTAAGTTCAGTATCTTACTAATATCCTTAAAAATCATTATCCAAAATTTCTTAATATTCTCACCACATATGGAAATAGGTACCTGTATTTTGTCCACATCTCCAACATAAATTAGAATATTTAATATCCATATAAAATAATTTAACCAATATAATTTACCATTTCCATACAAATTTATTTAAAAACCCTTAATTCTAATCAACATATCTGAAATATTCTCTTATCCCATATTTTTTCCCAATCATCCTTGTCCTTCCCTAAATCTAATTCCCATGAAATTTTTAAAAGATCATATATATCCTCCCTGTCTAATAAAATATATCTTGCTTATAGCCCCCTTGCTTGCATTCTGCCTCTAATCTCCCCATTCATCACAATCTCCTTAAATTTAGTAAGGTCTCTATTTTACCATTTTCTGCAACTATTCTCTAGTCCATTGTTCCAATGCATAACATTAAACCAAGTTAATTTTCCTTTTCCAAATAATGCCATTATCCTTTCCTTAATATCCATTTTCTCCATCCAGTCTTTTACCCTAAATATTTGTTTTTCTTTTAATACCTTTCATAGGCTAACCCTGAAATTGTCTGGAAATCCTCTAATTTCTGTAACTGGAATTATTGGTGAGGTGACTGGCATAAATTGTTCCCTTCCATGAATTCTTCACATATCTTTTTTTTTTTTTTTAAAGGGGATTTTCTATCCTTTTTACACTCTTCTCATCTTGTTTTAAAAGAACGTTTAGAAAATATCCTAAATTGCTGTAATTTCTTATTTCAGATTTTAATATATCAAACTTATTCTTTTTTAGACATTGAGTATTTTTTAAATATTGATACCTAAGTATTTAATAATATCACATATCCTAATCTGATTTTTGTTAATTCCTTCCATTTCTTCCCTATTGCAACTAAACAGCATTATCTCTGATTTTGCC
This sequence comes from Varanus komodoensis, assembly GCF_004798865.1. NCBI lineage: Eukaryota > Metazoa > Chordata > Lepidosauria > Squamata > Varanidae > Varanus > Varanus komodoensis. The sequence goes on from NW_025335268.1 coordinate 113,290,837, forward strand.
CAGTTAACCTGTAACCCTGTTATCTCACCAAATTCCACCAAATGAGTTTTATTCTGATTCATAACTTTGAATGGATCTTCAGCTGTTAACCTGTTAAACATACAATAGGTCATCTACTCTATGCACTTTAAGGAAAACAACCCTACCTTGTTTATCCTCCTCCTCCAAGTCACTCTCTCCATATCCATCACTTTCATCTTGTTCACTTTCAGAGGCCTGCAAAGCTTTCCGTGATGACTCTGTATTTTCTCTTTCATGGTCTAAATTATGTTTTTCATCATCCTTGGGTGACTTTGACATTGCATTCATTTGATCATCAGCCTGTCCTTCTTCATTAACTTTCCCATCTGATTTTTCATTATCTGTTTCAAAATCTTCATCATATGCTGAAATAAAAGGACAACTGTACTGTGAAAATGGGAGAGGGAAAGGAATACATACTACTTGAAGTTCTCATTGGGTTAAGTTCATTAACCTTAGTTCTCCTTTGCATTTGACCCTACCTGCCTGTCTATTAAAAAAAAAAGTTAAAATGATAAGCCTTTAATTGAAAGTGTACATTGGACTATGACACAATACTGTTAAAAACCTATTTTTGTTATGCCTATTAAGCAGATGAGGGACACCTAGCCAATTCTGATGTAGTTTATTTCATCCAGCATTAAGTTCTGTAGATGCATTTCTTTGAAGAAAAGACTGACTGGGACCTAGAAATTTTGTACATTCTAAATTCATGGGAATGTTGTAAGAGCCTTTTTGGATCTTGGTAGAGCAGCGGAGGGCAGTGGAGTGAGGAGAGAGTGGCCAGGGAACTGGCAAAGGCAAGTTAGGAGCTTGGGCAGAGGATTGGGTCAGGGGGAGGAGGAGTGGAGAGGAAGGAAGGCTGGGCTAGAGATGCCAGAGAGGCTCAGAAGGAAGGGGGGGGGCAGCTGTCTCTAAGGCTTATAAAGTTGCATTCAGCTGTTGGTGGCACCAATGGACAACACGACAAGGGTGCTATTGTAGCCTAGGCTGCTCAGAGACTCTTCCCCTGTGTCATTGTTTTTCATTGGTTTTAATTGTTCATTTTGTTGTGTTGTCTTTTCTGTCTGGGAGAACAAGGTGAGGAAAGTCAGGTAAGGGTAGTGAAGGATAGGCAAGATGGGGGAAATAAGTAGGGTCTGCCATGGCAGGAGCCGCAGGTGTTGCTGTCAAATGCGACATTTGTGCCAAGTTTGTCTTTCTCCCTCAGGAGCAGCAGTGGTATATTTTCTCCTTAAATAAACTCCTTTGTTTTATGATACCAATGTTAGGGTAAGTGTGGCAATTTCAGTGGAAAATGCATGAATATAAAAAGGAAATAAATCCTTTCCTTTTCTATTGGTTTCCCCTGCAAATTTCTCCCCTGTACTGTTATTAACAAATTTGTTTTAGGAGAGAAGTATGTTTGCAAAGATAGTATGCAGTTCTACCACAAAACATCTAGTTGTCAACAGAGGTCCCACGGTACTGGTAAATGTACTTGCTCATCACAATAGTCCATTCTTTAACAATTCATTCATAAAAGACTATATAATATGAAATCATAGCTTCATTTATGTAGGTTCCCTACCCTGCATCTCCCCAGATCTTTTGGTCTCCAACTCCTATCAGACCCAACCGGAATGACTAGGTAGCTTGAAATGCTTATAGTCCAAAGCACTGGACATCAATGTTTAAAGCTGGACACCGGATGAGAAAGGCTTTCAAGGCGACATGGTGATAGCACACCCGATTTGCTATCACAGAAACAATGGACTATTCCGGATGAATAGATACCACCCCCAGCAGAAAAATCAATGTGCCTGTGCAGAGAAAACATAAGATGAAATTTAACTGTAGGAAATAGGGTGCTACCTTTGGCCTGACCCCAAGAGACTCATTTTTATGTTGTTGCTGACCTGTTGTTGGTTTGATATGAGAAAGACAACTGCAAATATGCAGATATGGTTCATTATGCATTTCAAGGAAACTTCATCAAGAATGTTGAATGATTCTTACAAAAATTGATTTGGGGACATTATTTGTTCTAGCCTTCTTAACCAGACATTTTGTCTTTCTTGTTTCTGGACTTTAAGGGTGGAAATGACCCCCTTCTGTGTATGGAAAGACTTTTCCATAAGCAGAAGGGCAGCTTTAGATCACATCCTCTCCTTTGCAATCAGCTCAAAACCATGTATAGCTATCATACTCTGACATCTATGCCACAAATGTAAATCATTGCTCACATTTCTGGTAATTAGGCACAAATTATAAAATTTATGTATGGTCCTCCACTTTCTCAACCATGGATCCTTGCTGTGTTAAGATGTCCAGTTCAGCCTGAGAGATCCTCTTTGAATGGTTTAATGATGTCCCCATAAACTGGGTACAATGAAATATTTTGACTACTTCCCATATTTAACTACCACTTTGCAAAGAAGCAAAAAAAAAAAAAAAAGTTACCATTAAAGAGAAGCTGAAACATCTTAAGCTATCCCTTGGGACCACATCTTCCTCACCTCTCAGGTTTAATTATTCACCCCCTTTTTTCCTATCGACTCTTCCTCCATGTTCAAAAGATAGAATGCTAAGAAGAAAAGGAAACAGGTAAAAAACTTGTACAGAACCAATTAAGCAAATAAGCTGTTATGTGTATTGTTGTTAGTCGCAAAGTCGTGTCCGAACCATTGCGACCCCATGGACAACATTCCTCCAGGCCTTCCTGTCCTCCACCATCCCCCGGAGTCCACTCAAGCTCACACTGACTGCCCCAGTGACTCCATCTAGCCACCTCATTCTCTGCCGTCCCCTTCCTCTTTTGCCATCTATTGTGCCCAGCATTAGGCTCTTCTTCAGGGAGAAATTCCTTCTCATGAGGTGGCCAAAATATTTGAGTTTCATCTTCAGGATCTGGCCTTCTAAAGAGCAGTCAGGGTTGATCTCCTCAAGTACTGACTGGTTTGATCGCCTTGCGGTCCAAGGGACTCACAGGAGTCTCCTCCAGCACCACAATTCAAAGGCTTCAATCCTTCAGCGCTCAGCCTTCCTTATGGTCCAGCTTTCACAGCCATACATTGCAACTGGGAAGACCATAGCCTTGACTATACACACTTTTGTTGGCAGGGTGATGTCTCTGCTTTTTAGTATGCTGTCTAGATTTGCCATAGCTCTCCTCCCCAGGAGCAAGCGCCTTTTAATTTCTTGGCTGCAGTTCCCATCTGCGGTGATCTTGGAGCCCAGGAAAATAAAATCTGTCACTACCTCCATTTCTTCCCCATCTATTTGCCAGGAAGTGAGAGGAATGGATGCCATGATCTTAGTTTTCTTAATGTTGAGTTTCAAGCCAACTTTTGCGATCTCCTCCTTCACCCGCATCAAGAGGATCTTTAGTTCCTCTTCACTTTCTGCCATGAGAGTGGTATCATCTGCATATGCGAGGTTGCTGATATTTCTCCCAGCAATCTTAATTCCAACTTGTGATTCCTCTAGCCCCACCTTTCCCATGATGTGCTCTGCATATAAGTTAAATAGGCAGGGAGACAGTATACAGCCTTGCTGAACTCCTTTCTCAATTTTGAACCAATCAGTGGTTCCGTGTCCAGTTCTCACTGTTGCTTCTTGACCCACATATAGGTTTCTCAAGAGACAAATAAGATGGTCTGGTACTTCCATCCCTTTAAGAACTTGCCACAATTTGTTGTGATCTACACAATCAAAGGCTTTAGCGTAGTCAATGAAGCAGAAGTAGATGTTTTTCTGGAACTCCCTAGCTTTCTCCATGATCCAGCATATGTTGACAATTTGATCTCTAGTTCCTCTCCCTCTTCGAAATCCTGCCTGTACTTCTGGTAGTTCTCAGTCCACATACTGCTGGAGCCTAGCTTGTAGGATTTTGAGCATCACTTTGCTAGCATGTGAAATGAGTGCAATGGTGCGGTAGTTTGAACATTCTTTGGCATTGCCCTTCTTTGGGATGGGGATGTAAACTGACCTTTTCCAATCCTGTGGCCACTGATGAGTTTTCCAAATTTGCTGGCATATTGAGTGTAGCACTTTTACTGCATCGTCTTTTAGGATTTTGAATAGCTCAGTTGGAATGCTGCCACCTCCACTAGCTTTGTTGTTGCTCAGACTTTATAAGGCCCATTTGACTTCACATTCCAGGATGTCTGGCCCAAGGTCAGTGACCACCCCATCGTGGTTATCAGGGACATTAAGCTATTTCTTGAATAGTTCTTCTGCGTAATCTTGCCACCTCTTCTTAATCTCTTCTGCCTCTGTTAGGTCCCTGCCATTTTGGTCCTTTATCATGCCCATCTGTGCATGAAATGTTCTCTTCATATCTCCAATTTTCTTGAAGCGATCTCTGGTCCTCCCTATTCTATTTTTTTCTTCTATTTCTTTGCACTGTTCATTTAAGAAGGCATTCTTATCTCTTCTAGCTATTCTTTGGAATGCTGCATTCAATTGGGTGTATCTTTCTCTTTCTCCCTTGCCTTTTGCTTCCCTTCTTTCCTCAGCTATTTGTAAAGCTTCCTCAGTCAGCCATTTGCTTTCTTGCATTTCTTTTTCTTTGGGATGGTTTTAGTTGCTACCTCTTGTACAATGTTGCAAACCTCTGTCCATAGTTCTTCAGGCACTCTGTCTATCAGATCGAATTCCTTAAATCTATTTGTCACCTCTACTGTATATTCATCAGGAACATACCTGAGTGGCCTAGTGCTTTTCCCTACTTTCTTCAACCTAAGCCTACATTTTGCAACAAGAAGCTCATGATCTAAGCCACAGTCAGCTCCTGGTCTAGTTTTCACTGACTGTATAGAGCTTCTCCATCTTTGGCTGCAGAGCACATAGTCAATCTGATTTCTGTGTTGACCATCTGGTGATGTTCATGTGTAGAGTTGTCTCTTGGGTTGTTGGAAAAGAGTGTTTGCTATGACCATCGTATTCTCTTGACAAAATTCTACCAGCCTGTGCCCTGTTTCATTTTGTACTCCAAGGCCAAACTTGCCTGTTATTCCAGTTATCTTTTGGCTTCCTGCTTTAGCGTTCCAATCCCCCATGATGATAAGGACATCATTTTTTGGTGTTAATTCTAGAAGGTGTTGTAGACCTTCATAGAACTGGTCAACTTCAGCCTCTTCAGCACCAGTGGTTGGGGTGTAGACTTGGACTACTGTGATGTTGAATGGTTTGCCTTGGATTCAAACTGAGATCATTCTGTCATTTTGGAGATTGTATCCCAGGTCTGCTTTTCCTATTCTTTTATTGACTATGAAGGCTACTCCATTTCTTCTGAGGGATTCTTGCCCGCAGTAGTATACCTGATGGTCATCTGAATTAAATTCACACATTCCTGTCCATTTTAGTTCACTGATTCCTAAGATGTCGATGTTCAGTCTTGTCTTCTCCTGTTTGAATCCACATCCAGCTTGCCTGGATTCATGGATCTTACATTCCAGGTTCCTATGGAGTATAGATTTGTGCAGCATCGGACTCTCCTTTCACCAACAGATACATATGCAACTGAGTGTCCTTTCGGCCTTGACCCAGTCACTTCATTCTTTTTGGCGCTACTAGTACTAGCCCTCTGCTCTTCCCCAGTAGCATATTGGACACCTTCCGACCTGAGGGGCTCATCTTCAGGCGTCATATCTTTTTGCCTTTTGGTACTGTCCATGGGGTTTTCATGGCAAAGATACTGGAGTGGGTTGCCATTTCCTTCTCCAGTGGATCACGTTTTGTCAGAGCCCTCTGCTATGACCTGTCCGTCTTGGGTGGCCCTGCATGGCATCGCTCATAGCTTCATTGAGCTATGGAAGCCCCTTCACCATGACAAGGCAGTGATCCATGAAGGAGATTATGTGTATAGTGGTGCTTAAATACAAAGTAGATTTAATAATATTGATTGTAGTTTCAGATGCATGTGGGGCAGAAGGGTATTCTCCACAGGTAGTTGTCAGAGAGGTGTCCAACTCGTGAAGGGGAGATGTAACAAAAGTATACAACTACTAACTAATGAGAAAGTTGCAAAATAAACGTCAAGAGTAGGACCTGGGGCCACTATACGTACAGAGACAAAAAGGCATGGATATTTCATGAAGATGCATCACATCCAAAAAGAACCAAAGGAGAAAAGAGCCCAGATGAGCCTTAGATTAACATACAGAAGGGGAAGTACTTCTGAAGGCCTACCCGCAGAACCCAGCACTGCTCTGTCCTTTGCTCTTCTCCTTGTCAATTTTGGATGAACCCAGTCACTGGATATGAAGTCTGAAAATAATTATTCATGCCAAGAGTTGCATTGACAAATGAAGCATGTGAGGCTGAATGCTTATGGGCAGCACTGTGTACCTCCAGACCATGCTCTGGTCTTTATGGCACTTGTTCTTGGAAAATCACCATCTCTAGTTTTGTTCCTATTTTTGCCATGGTGGGGAGTTATTCCATCTTCCTCATTGCCCAATCCTGGGGGAAGAATTTTGTCATTTTTTCTGATGCAAATTCGTCAAAAAGTCAGATACATCACTACACATACCTTACAGATTACAACCTTTGCTGTATTATCTGTAGGGAAAAGAGGTCTCATTACATACCCCAATACGTTTTTGTGTCAAGTGAGGTGATAGTGATCTATTGAACTTTGTGCTCTGCTTGATTATTTTGATGATGTATGAAGTAGATAAGAAAAAAGGTAGAGGAAGCCAATGGGGTTTTAAAAAAAAGCATACGGATGACCTGGAATCATAAAGGACACATATGGGAAGAAAGGCAGGTAGCATGGAATTGCAGGGATGGAGTCAGAAAGGCTAAAACCTAGAATGAGCTGAGGTTAGTGAGGAATGCTAAAAGCGACAAGAGCAACCCTTCTTCATGTATGTGCCTAGTGAAACACCAGATCTTTCATCTGTCTTTCAACTACTCCATGAGGATGGAAAATGAAAATAATTACAAAGAAAAGGCAGAAGTACTCAAATCCTACATTGGCCCAGTCTTCTCCAATAACAGGATCTATGGTCTCCCTGGAAAAGGTGACATACAAGCTAAAAAGGCAGGATTGCAGCTTGAGGTTGATAGGCAAATAGTCCAGGGACAATATGACAATGGAACCAATTACCTAGAGTGGTCATGGGGTCACTAACACAGGAGGAATTCAGGATGAAGCTGGACAACATCTATCAGCAGTGTTTTAAACTGGAGTCCTGCACTGAGCAAGCAGTTGGACCTCACGGCCTTACTGGCCTCTTCCAACTCTACTATTCTACGATTCTATGTTGCTACTATTATAAGCTACTTTTTGGATCTGTATGGGCAAAGCAAAGGAGAAATTGCTAGGAAAATAATTAAATAATTGGCTACAAATATCCTCCTAAATAATAAAGAGCTCCATAAAATTGTGAAGGGTACATGATACTGAAATTGTTGATAATTCATTATTGTATCATAGGAACCTTGCTGTTAACGACACATGTTATTTACCCTGTCACACACCATCTGTGCATGTTCTCTTGTTTAGAAGCATGAGAAAACTGTGGGATCAGTTTGGTCTGGTCTGGGCTGGTATAACAACTGTGGAAATGATGTTATGCCAGATCAGAGCAATGACCCACCTAGGCTGCTCTCAGGCCCTCCAATGGACAGTGATTTTCCAGAATCTCAGGCAGCAGAGGAGCATTCCAATCATTTACTGAGCTCTTTTGAACTGGAAATACCAAGGAATGATCTAAAACTTTCTGCCATGCTGAGTATGCTATCAACCTCCACTTCCATACCATACCATCAGTAGTTAATCTCTTCTGGCTCGATTCATATGCATCACTGTCATCACTGGCTTTTTGTATTGCTCCTTTCCTTGTCTCCCATTCAATTTCTTTCACAGATTCTTTCTGTTCTTTGGCCATGGGGGAAAACAGTGATGTTGTAACGTTCTTTTCCTCTCCACTACTGCCACTGCTTTCTCTTAGCTCGTATTTCAGGTCTTCATTCCAGGAGTCCTCTTTCTTTGTTTCATCATCAGTCACCTTTTTCTTAGGAGGAGAAGGCTTTCTGTCCAGACCCATTGCAATGATACACCTGAGCAAAAATTGTGAGATTTTGAATACAGACATGTAATAATGGAAGGATATGAAGCAAAGACCCTCTTATAGCATCAAAGTCAATAAACAACCCCCCCCCCAAAAAAAAACCCAAACAGAAACAACACTTGGTTGGATGTACAACAACTGATAAAATACAATATAGAGTATAAATGACTGTTAGAATATCATAAAATTTCACTTAAGGTTTAAAACCAAATTTTAACAAGGAGATTCATACTGCTAGGCCTGTAAAAAAAACAGCTGACAATACCACCCTATATGTTAATTAGAGTTGGTAAATACCTCATCACAGAGGGTAGTCTTCACCTGGTCCTGAAAGTATAGTCAAGCTGCAGCAGGTGAAGCTCAGTGAGGAGATGATTCCATAATTTGGAGGCTATCACAAAGAAGGCCCTTTTCTTTAATGCTATTGTTGAGTCTCTCTGGAGGTAGCATTCAGAGGAAGACCTTAGATGCTGAGTGTAGCATCCTAGTAGATTGTGGTTAGGAGAGTCATTTTCTCAAGTATTGTAGTTCCAAACCATGTAGTCACAATACGGTTTTCCTCTTCCCATCACATCAATTTTTCTTTATGTGTCACATCATTTTACATTGTAAGCCTATGGGCTGCAGCTGCCTTGTTTCACATAAATCCCTCTAGATGTCTGTTTGGATGAGGGACAGGTTTAAAATAATCTAAATATCTGGGGAAAGTGCCCATTTTCATCTCTGTGCTACTAACCAATTAGCTGACTTTACTTGAAAACTATGTCATGCTCAGGATGCTCAGGTTTTGTTTGGTTTTTTAATACAGTAATGCCCCATACTTTAATTGGAATATGATAGGTATTCTTTTCATTATTATTAGGGTTAGGGTTATTTTATTTCTATGTCACTATAAAGCAAGTTTTCTGGTTGGTTTACAAAACTCATAAAAACACAGAACACAAATACAAAGAAAAAATATCACAATGTTTTCCAATGTATAAATTTTAATTAATGATTTTCCATATAAAACCCATGTTTGAGAAAAGTATCACAAACAGGTTAAAGTATACTCAGTATGTGTAAAAAGCCCTACATCGTGTATGATGTCAGTTTTTTTAGGCAAAACCTTGGGTATAATTTTAGACTTGTAGATGTGTCATAAGTAAACATTCTTCTCCAAGAATGTTTTTAATCATTTTATATTTTCCCATCAGCTTCTGGAGAATAAATTGGCAAGGAAACATATCCATGTGGTGAATTTGGGTATTATTGAAAAAATGCAGTCATCTCTAATTTGGATGCTTTCCACTATTCCAAAATCCCTTATCATAGCAACAATAGCAAAATATTTACATAAATCATGCAAATCTTAGTCTGAAGAGGAAAGAAAGAGTTTCTGGATAGTGCAATATGTTTATCTGAAAAGTAATTTGGCTCTATGGGGTGGGAGTTCCTATTTCTTTCCTTTTCTCCTACTTTTAGTTGTTGTTTATTCAATATTTTATAGGAGGGAGAGCTGAAACTGGGAAATTTGCTTGACATTCTTCTGCATGATATTACTTTGCAAAACAAAGAAATGTTACACAAATTAAAAACTTCCTAGAAGAAAATGTCATTGTTCTTGTTGCCATTGATTGGTGGCAAAAGACCAAAAGGAAGACCCTGGAATCCCTACAGTCATTTCATTTGCAACATCAGCATAAAGCAGTACCTTTCTCAACCGGGGAAAGCCTGGAAGAACCCATCCTTTATAAGATTGGTGTGATCTATAATTTAATTTTTCAGTACTTATTTCAGAATTACCTTAACTTTATCAGGATCATGCTTTCTAAACAGGCCTTAAAAATACAGGTTAAATATAGGAATATCTGCAAACTGTAAGTGATTACCCTAATAGGAGGCATATCACAGAGCCAAAAATACTAAAAAGTCCATCTAGTTCAGGTCTGTGTGTTGACATCTCCATTTCCTTTTCAAGTGTGTCATGTATACAGCATCTATATAGATCTACATCTGTCTACACACACACTGTAAGTCTACTGTATGACCACCGTGACAGAGGATCGATAAAATGCAGACACTCTGCAAAGCAATCTGTACCAATTTGGGCCACAGGATCAGGGGAAAGGCAGAGGCACCAGCAAATGAAAGAGCTTCCAAAGAATCAAGCAACCAAGGAAGCCGTGCACTCTAAGGGGAAATTCTGCTGACCTTTCTTAGACATTACTTTTCACTGACAAATATCTTTAGTCTGTCATCTGAAATCTACATCCCAACAGATACTTCTGTAGAATAACCATGAAAACTAATGGGGCATTCTGCCAGCACTGATCATGAAGGCCCTTCCTCCCTCAACGGTCACCACCAGCAGCCATTTCAGCTAGGAAAGCAGGGCATCTCTTGAGCCCTGCTGAAAGACTTGCCTCTTGCTTCCATCCCCATTACCTTTTCCTGTGTGCCATGTATACAGCATCTATATAGAGCTACATCTATCTACACACACACTGTAAGTCTGCTGTATGACCACCTTGTTTTGCTGAAGAGGTGGATAGAAATATTTTAAATGACTAAATAAAGTCTTCCACCTTGTATGATGCCTTTACACATTTTTAGATCTGCAAACTATAAGTGATTACCCTAGTCTTTGTGGATAAACATTGTGGATAAACAAGCAGTACAAAGCAGATACCCCTAGTCTGTCCCCTGACCCAGGCAACCAGGGTCACCAGACTTCACATACTGAAAACAAGGCATGAAAGGTGAAACTTCGTACATTCAGCTGAGCATGTTTAGAGTTTTTGGTGTGATCATGAATCATGCCCATTGGGGTAGACAAATGCATGGGAGTTGCAGAATGTGTTCAGTCAAATGCACCCAGATGCACCCTTCAAACATTCTGAGATTTTTGATGAATTACAGTACAGAAAAACTTTAAATACATATACATACATACTTCAACACTAGATGTTAGGGACAAGGCTAGCATATACAACCTCGTGCTTTCTCCCATGCATCCTGAGATCATCTGGATAGCAACTCCAGAATAAAGCTTGTGTGTTTCAGGTTTGCTCCCAAAACATCCAGATTTCAGGCCAAAATTGAGAAGGCCAAAAGGATTAAAGCCATCTAAGAAGATGCTAATTGTCAGCTTAAAAATATGGCTCTGAATTGTTCAGTGCACTAAATAAAAATGAACCAAATTTCAAGTGTATACAACATTTCAGAAACTCAGCTGAAAGCTTGGTGTTTAGATAGCATGATTTGCTAATTTTGTAACCTTCCAAAGGTTGCAATCCAGACAGAATCCAGAGAATTTGAAAAATGGAAGAGTTCAGTAGCATTTCGGAAAGTAACACTGGTGAGCTTTCACTAGAGAGAAAAAACTCAGAAATCTCACAGGGAACTTGAAAGCCCTGACATTGTCCTTTAGGTTTGTGGTCTCTTTGTGCTCTTGGCAGAGCAGCAGAGCAGCAAAGACTGGGAGAGTATGCAGAGAGTGGCCAGGGAACTGGTGAAGGCAAGCTAGAAGCTGGGCAGAGGAGCGGGGGCTGGGGGGCAGAAGTAGCGAAGAGGAAGAGAGGCGAGGCCAGAAGAAGCAGATGGGTGGGGCCAGCAGCCTTTGAGGCTGATACAACTGCACTCAGGCATTTGCAGCGTCAACAGACATGGCGCCAACAGTGACATGACAAGGGCACTGCCCTTGTCTGCATCTCTTAGCTGAGGCCCAGGCTGTCTGAGGATTCTCTTCCCCTGGGGCATTTTTAATTTCTTGTTTGTGTATTTTGTCTGGTAGAGCTGGGTAAGTAAAGTCAGGGAAGGGTAGTGTAGGACAGACAAGGCAGGTGAAGAAGGTAGGGCATGCGAAGGGTACCCAATGTTAGGCCAGAGGCTGACAGGACTCCTACGAAGAGGGGGCCAGAACAGGGAAGATGGGTGGAAGGAGGAGGCCAGGCATCCCAGAGAAAGGAATCTATGGGAAGGAGTTGAGGTGCATGTACACCAATGCTAGGAGCATGGGGAAGAAGCAGGAAGAGCTTGAAGCAGTTCTGGGTATAGGAGGGTATGACCTGGTGGGGATCACGGAAACTTGGTGGGGTGAAAGGCAAGACTGGAATGTAAACATAGAGGGGTATCACCTGTTTGGAAAGGTCAGGAAGGGAAAGAGGGGAGGGGACGTAACTTTAAATGTAAGGGAAGGGATAGGATGCAATGAGATAGAAGATGGTACAGATGGGGATCTGGTAGAGGCAGTTTGGATGAAACTAAGGAGTTTTGACAGTGGGAGGGACCTGACCATGGGGGTATGTTATCACCCTCCAAGTCAACCTGAGCTTCTGGATGATGTCCTGATAAATCAGATTTGAAGGATATCTCAGGGGAGGGACACAGTAATTATGGGAGATTTCAGTCTCCCAGATATTAGTTGGGAGACTCACTCAGCAGTGACAGCCACAGATCATGTCGCTTCCTAGATGCTTTAGAGGGAGGGTTTTTCATGCAGATGGTCTGGGAAGCAACGGGGGGGGGGGGGATATCCTTGACTTGGTCTTGACCAACAGGGAGGACCTGATAGATGGGGTGCAGATTAGGGGAACTCTGGATGTGAGTGATCACTCCATCCTTTGCTTTGAGATCAGGGGAATGGGGATGAGCAGCATTTCAGGTATTAGAAGCTGGGCTTCAAGAAGGCCAACTTTGGTCAGTTGAAGGCCAGACTGGGGAAGGTTTCCTGGGAGAGGAGACTGGAAGGCAAGGGAGTTAGGGAGGAGGGCATGGCACTCAAAAGCGAATTCTTGGAGGCACAATACCACTAGTTAGGAAGGTGGGGAGGTGAAAGAGTGCTGCTGTGAATGCGCAATGGGGTGAAAAGAGGGATTAGATGCAAAAGGCACCTCCATAGGAAATTGGCACTTGAGCAAGTAGACAAAAGGGTGTGCTGGGAGGAGGAGGGCCGTTGCCCAAGGATTCTTCACAAGACTAAGGCTGATTATGAGCTGAGACTTGCAAAGAATATCAGGAGCAACAACAAAGGCTTCTATCAACATGTAAATAGCAAAAGGAAAGGGAGACAGGTAGTGGGACCACTAAATAAGGAGGAAGGGGATTTACTGTCTGATGTGAGGGAAGTGTGGCTTCTAGATCGAGTGGTATCCACTACCACTACTATACGACTCTGGTGCACCTGCAACTGGAGTACTGTGTTCATTTCTGGGCTCCACATTACAGGAAGGATATAGTCAGGTTAGAATAGGTGCAGCATAGGGCCACAAGGATTGTGGCCAGATTGCAGGGAAAACTGTATGAGACAAGATTGAGGGAGCTGGGTCTTTTCAGCCTGAAGAAGATGAGACTCCAAAGAGATCTGTCGGCGACATACAGGTAAGTGAGGGGGTGTCACACAGAAGTGGGTAGAGACCTGTTCTCCCCTGCAGAGGAGGGCAGGATGCGCTCCAACAGAGCAAAGCTCAGGGAACCAAGGTTCAATTTAGATGCCAGGAAGTACTTCCTGATGGTTAGGACCCCTAGGGTATGGAATGGGCTTCCACAGGAGGTGGTTGAAGTCCCGTCGGTGAGGGTGTTCAAGGATGGGCTGGACATGCACATGGTAGGAATGTCATGAGCAGAGCCGGCTGGAGCTGGGGTCAGACTAGATGGGCTGAGTGACCCCTTCTGACTCACTATGTTTCTATGTTTTTATGGTCTTTGTGTTAAAAAGAATTCTCCCTTCTTGCCTGGTCCTACTGCAATTACCATACCTCAACTCATTGTAAGGATCTGGAGCATGGGTAGTCAGGTAACAGACAAATGTACCGGAACCTAGGGAACAAGGCCAGATAAATGCATTCAATTCACAGAGTGGCTAGCATCAGGGCATGATGGCAGAGTCAGAGCAAGAAACAGTGGTCCTGCTCTAGCTTCACCATAATACTGTTCTACACAAGAGTAGTATGTCTGTATTGCTGTAGCCAGACGTATTAAGCCACACAAATCACATGAAATGTGTTCTGGCCCATTAATACTTATACTGGAACATATCTGAAAGCATTCAAAGCTGTCATGGGACTCCTTGTTATATAAGACATACAAGGATATGCTTCTGGAACCTGGAATCAGCATAAACTTGGATAGCAAAAAGATCTGGAGATACCCACCCAAAGCATGCAGGGCCCTGAGAATGGAGTCTAGTAGCAAATTCAAGTCAGATAAAGTTATATAAATGTAAATGGTTCATACCTATAGCAGGGTGATGATCTTTCTACATTGATGAAACCAAAATATCCATGCTTGCCACCCAGCCGAGTGCCCTTTCGATGCTTATATTCACAGCAAGAACTTAACCGGTCCACTTGTATCCCATTGAGATAAAACGTGAGGCTGAAGGGAAAGCCATAATGCCTCTTGGAGATAAACTGAAAAGTTTCTGCAGTTCAGGAGGGAAAAACGCAAGATAGTTTGGGCCTTCTTACCATGTTTAAGGTGGGTCAAGAGTGAATTTAAATGTACAAGAAAAGCATGTACAGCAGGTAGGAAATGGCATATTTGAACATTCTCCCTCATCAAAGGCATTTTGCATCTATGGAAAGGCAGCACTTCTGGAGAACACCAGGCTAAAACACTTCATTCTGTGCTTTTGACATGCAGGACTTTACAAAAATTCAAGTCTGAATTTTTCTATATGTAATGGCAGAGTCTAAGAATGCTCTGTGTGGTTTTCCTGCATGCTTCAGCTGGATCATAGACATGACAAGTTAACAGGTTACTCTTACCCACTGTTCTCGTTATGCTGCCACTAGATAGTACAGTGCTTTCTACCATACAACTCTGAATGTAAGAAGCAATTTTCTGCTCTCCATTTGGCAAGCCACTCCCCTTCCTTAAGCCTCAACTCATGAATGTAGCCTCCTTGGATATCTCTCTTTCTGAAAGGTTCACCCCCTATGCCTTGCTTGGGGTCAAAATTCAGCCCACCTGGAGTTCCCCAGATGACTCCACCCCATTTCCCAACCACTGGTAGGTTAGTGTTCTCATAATTTTGTGCAGTTTTCCCCTTGAAATAGGCTGGCAATAAGAGACTTAAGCTAAAATGGTTGTTCGCCTTTGGCCATGCCTGTCACTGAACTGCACCCTCCAGCTGAACAAGATTCTGCCTCCCCAGTCTAGGCTTACTTTATCAATTTACACAGTAGTAGTAGTGAATCTCAGCTACCTTTATCCTGCTTATTCCTTAACTCTTCCTCTGTTACTGCCTAGTTCATCTGATACAGATTAGGTGTGGCCTACATTTTTTCCACATTCTATAAAGCACTATGAACTGCTAGCTTAAAGAGAAAAGGTGTCTTTCCTCATCAATAACCCAATGCCATGGTACTAGATTAGTTCTACTCAGAGTGCTATGCTACCCTCATTTCCACTGTGGATTATACCTGGCACAGTTCTGCTTAAGTCAACACCATCACCATTGATCCATATTCAGAATCAAATCTCCACCATGTATTCATTTCTCCTCTGGAGCAATAAACAGATCACACTGATATAGCTTCTTATATACAGATAATTTGGTATTCATTTCATCCCTGAAAGCATTTTATTAACCATACATCTTCATCCAAAAATTAATCTTACCAGCTTTATTTTCTTAAATCAGCCTGTACATCCCCTCCTTCCATAATTTGCAAAAGTAATTGTAGCCTCATTTTCAGCAAGAAACAGTAAATCTAAACTCAGTTTGAGGCAGCTGGTATATAAGTCCCTGGACACACATAAGGAGCCTGAACTTTGAAAAACAATTTTGTTACCACTTCAATGGTTTATCCATATAAAATAAGAGTTTGCATGGATTGAAATGAACTCTTGGGCCTTTTCATGCTCACCTCCCTCCAGGAGTTTGCCTCTGTAAACACACACATTTTCTCCTCCGCAGTGTTGTTGATATATTTTTATTTCCTCCCGGTAATCTAAAAGGTCATAGGACAGGTGCACAGTTTTTCCCAAATAGACCATGGTAATATATGCATTGCTTTGTACTTGAGGCTTGTAGAACTTTCCCGTGTCCTACATCAAAGAGCACAAAACACCAGTGAAATATTTGCACTTTGTGTCCCATACCATGCTGTTTTGAGGTCCATTTTGTACTGGTGGCATTTAGCAAACACCTATTAAACATGCAACAAGATGATAGTAACTGGCAATTTGGCATAAGCAATTGACTCCATTTCCACTGAAAACAAAAGAAATTGCCTATTCTAATCGCCTATTCTATTCCAACCAAAATGGAAAGGGCTTAATAACAGGATCACAGTCAACCCACCTGGGCTGATTTTGGTGTATAGAGATTCATTCTGCAGGAAAACAGCTTCAGCCCAGGGTGCAGTGTATACTTCTGAGAAAGGTGAATTTGGAAGGGATCCAGAAATATGACTGCCAGTGTCATAATGGTTACAAACAAATGAATAATGTTGCCAGTAGCATTATCACCCTTTTATAAATTTATGGTGCAACCACACTTGGAATGCTATATTTAGTTCTAGTGGCAGAAGACACAATAAAGATATTGTAGAGCAGGGAAAAGCACAGAAATGGGCAAACAAAATTGTGAGGGGCTGTAGGAACTCCTCCATTAGGGAAAGTAACACTGAATCCCTCAGTGCATATAGTATATAGAAAGCAGATAGGACATGTTTTTGTCCATCTCTCAGGGTCATCTTAGGGTCACAAGGTCATTCAATAAAGTTGAATGGTATGAGATTCTGAGCAGATAAAAGAAAGCATTTCTTCACACACTACAGAGTTTGGAATATGTTGTAACAAGGTGTAGTGACAGCCATAAACCTGGAAGGCTTTAAAAAGAGATTAGGCAAGCCCATGGAGGATAAGTCTACGAACGCCTAGCAGTCATGTTGACTCTATACTACTTCCAGGAACAGGGGCATCATGCCTCTGAATGACTGACTATTCTGGTGACTGAAGAACAATTATAGGAGCATACTATTATCCTCATCTCCTTCTTGTGGGCAGCGTATAGGCATCTGGACAGCTACTGTGGGAGAAAGGATGTTGAAGTAGATAGAACTTGATTCTGCAGGGCGTTTCTTATGTAAAAGGTCTCAGGTTCAGCACCTGGCACCTGAAGACCCTGCCTGAAGCCTTGTAAGGCTCCTGCCAGTCAGTGTAGATTACACTGAGCTAGATGGACAAAACTTCAGACTTGGTATGAGACAGCTTCCTATAGACAGTATCCAATGGTGTCACTGCATAAGCAAAAACAGTACTACCAGAACTCCACTAAACCTTTCTATTGCACAATGAATGTTATTACATTCGAACAACTGGTTATAAAATTGGTTTTACAATTATGCAAAATGCAACTTGAGTAGGGTTCCCTGCTTGGGCACCATTTGGGACCAGGTTTCCACTAGTGAAACATAAATTGCTCTAGCAGAGTGACACAGTTAGCTACTCTGTTCCTTAATATGTGGAAATTCAGAGGAAATCTGCTGGCTTGTCCCAGGGCTAGCCAAAGACATGTTTGCTGCCTGAGGCACAGCAGTAAATAGAAACTGGCTCCCAAGACAAAATGTGCCATACTCAGGACTAATCATATTATTTTGGCACTTGAGGCTGAAAAGCCTTCCCACACCCTCCCCATGCATAGGAGGAAAAAAGGAACAAATAAATAAATATATAAAGAAATAACCATTTGTTTTCTTTTTCTTATTTCTTTATTGCATTTTTATACTGCCTGAGCAGGGCTGTCTGTTGTAAATCTACCATGCTCCTTTCTCAGACATATGGTATTGTCAAAGTCATATTCAACTGCTTTAGCCTAAAATATGTATAAAGTAGCCAATAAGCTGAAATGTTTCCTGACATAGGTAATTACAAATGTTCCTGGGGGAAATGAAACCTTTAGGAGAATGGCAACAAAGTTGAAATTAGTCAGGTTCATTCCTGACCCTCCAAAACCTTCCATATTTTCCACTTGCATAGCCCCTGATATTAATCATCATTCTAGCATGTTAAACTGGGGCCTGTTTAGCTGCAGACAAATAATATGCCCACTATCAATAATGGATGGCATACAAATCTTTTAAATAAATAAATAAATGCACTGTTTTCAGTTCTTCAGCAAAATGCAAATAAAATATATTACTCTGCCTTCTAAGAACCAAATCTTTTAAAATCAGCGTGTTTCTGTTTGGAAGTGCTTCCAGCATCTTATCTTAACTTTTTAAAAACATCTTCTCCAGCAGATACTAGAAAGAGGATACTCTTTCTTCCAGAGTTACAATTGGTAGATGAATCAATCTAGATTATCTAAAAATTGCTTAGGAAATAAGATATTGAGAAGAGTTAAGGTTAATGTTACTTCAAAATGAGATTCTGGAGCACAGATCAGAGCTATTCCCATAAACAGTGTGATATTATAAATATTGCCTTAATTTTCCAGGAAGGAAGAATCTGGATGAATCACCATTATTTTAAAGGAAATTAACTACATATTGCTTATTTATTTGTTTATTTACTGCCCAATAGCCAAAAGGCTGTCTGGGTGGTTGACAAAGTTAAAAAGATCATTCAACTAGAAACAAAAGCAATCTATAATAATCAAACATTAAAACAATAACCCCAAATAAAATGACAGTAGGCCACAGCAACCTCAGTAAAATTGTTCCAGAGATACAGCAGCAATACAATGTATAACACGGTATAAAAGTTGAGAATAAAAGTTAATTATTTAAATGCTGGGCAAATTCAGTTTTTACCTGGTGCCAAAACTAAAAAAGAGTAAGTGCCAGGTACACCTTCTTTAGGGAGCTGGTTCCATAGTTTGAGCATCACAACGAAAAAGGCAACCAGGCAACCACAATCTTCTCCTGAGAACCACCCTCTTTCCTTCCTTCAGAAGGTGCTACCTGAGAAGGACCTCAGAAGATGACCTTAGAGCCTGAGTAGGTACATATAGGAAGAGATATTCCTTCAGATAGCCTGCCCCCAACTTGTTTAGGGCTTTAAATGTGAATAATATTACTTTGAATTGGGCCCAGAGTTCAACTGGCAACCAGTGCAGCTGAGAGAAGACTGGTGTTATATGCTCTTGTGAGTCAGTACCCATTAACAGTCTGGTTTCTTTGTTTTGAATCAATTGAAGGCTCTGGACTGTTTTCAAAGGCAGCCCCATGTAGACTGCATTACTGTAATCCAGTCAAGGGTTTATCAGAGCACAGATCTTTGCTGCTAGGCTCTTTCTGTCTAGATAGGGTTGTAGTTGGTATATCAGCCTAAACTGATAAAAGGTGCTCTGTGCCACCAAGTCCACTTGTGACTCAAACAACACTTCTGGATCCAGGAGCACCCCCAAACTACAAACCTTGTCCTTTAGGAAGAGTACAACCCCATCAAGAACAGGTTGAATATCACTCAGCTAGACAGATGAACCACCTGCTAACAGCATTTTATCTATCTATCTATCTATTTATTTATTTATTAAAACATTTTTATGCCGCCCCATTCGCTGAAGTCTCGGGGCAGCTCACAACAATAAATTAAGACAATAACAATTAAAATATATACATTAGAATAAAATAAGCCGCCCTGGCCAAATAAAATTCAATAGTATTAACATTTCCACCTTGTTCAAATTGAGTCTCACTTTGTTGGCACTCATTGAGTTCAGCACCATGCTCAAACACTGATTCAGAGTGGCCAGTGCCTCACCTGGGTTTGATGAAAAAGAGAGGTAAAGCTGGGTACCATCTACATATTGATGACACCTCAGCCCATACCTTTGGATAACCTCCACCAATGGTTTCATGTAGATGTTGAATAATGCAGAGGATAAAATATAGGCCTGCCTGTGGTAATAATAAAAACAATAATGCCCCAGCAACACCTTCTCAAACTGGCCAGTCAAGTAGGATTGGAACCACTGCAATGCAGTACTTCCTACTCCCATCCCAACCAGCCTATCCAGAGGAATACTGTGGTCAATGGTGTGAAAAGACATTGACAGAGTCAGGAGAATCAGCAGGTTGCACTCTCCCTGTCTTTCTCCTGACAAAGGTCATCTCACAGAGCAACCAAGGCCTGGTTCAAAACCTGGATTTAGATAGTCAGTTTCGTGCAAGTGCATGAAGCTGTTCAGCCACCACCCACCACCCTTGCCTAGGAAGATGATGTTGGCTACAGGCCTATATTTGCTAACATCTTCTGAGTACAAAGTAGGGTTTTTGGTACAGGTGATAGGCCAGACTTGACCAAACACCTTGTCCACATCCCCAGGCCTCAATAACTAAAACTCATACAACAAAACTGGACTATTCTGGATACCTCTGTTAATGCTACTGTATTAATTGTGGTGTCAATTAATTGTGTTAATGACGAATCTGAGAGACTTTATCTTCAAAATGCTGTGCAATTTCATCACAGAAAGCTATCAATGGTTCCACAGTTTCTTTCTTTGGCCCAGATTGTAAAAGACCACAAACCACTTGGAAAAGCATTGCTGGATGGCACTGAGAAGATGCAGTGCTGGTGGAAAAGAGCTGCCTCTTTGCCACCCTCCCTGCCACAGATTAGGCTTGATAGTGAGCTCTAATTTGTATTTGATCTGACTCAGCACAAGTTTTCCTCCACCTGCACTCTAGCTGTCTCCCCTCCTTGTTCCATTGCCATCAACACAAGTATGTATCAAGGAGTTGACCAGGAAGAGGGCACTAAGGTACAATCATGTCAAGCCATCTCTACATTCTGCAGAGTGACTTGGTCTTCAACAGAAGTGCCAGTAATACTAGCCAGAAAATCCTCCAGAGCCCTCTGGAAACCATCAGGATCCATGAGCCTCTGGGGGCAGGCCATTTTAAGAGGTCCTGAACCCTTGCAGAAAGAAAAGGAGGTCTAAAGTCTAATCCTCAGTAGGAAGTGATCTGACCATGACAAGGGATTTGATGTTAGTCCCTCCACTTCCAGATCACCATCCTCCTGCCCAGTCAAGAAGACCAGGTCAGGAGTATGTCCTTTACATGTGTCAGGTCAATAGGATTAGGATTGTTTATGATTTGGGGAGGTGAGAGTTGGAGATAGACATCCCTAACAAAATTTATAGTATTTGTGTACTTCTTCATAGAAGAGCGCATCATGAAATGACTCATGGAGAAGCAAAGGGCAAAACCAAACAGAGGTGTTGGGAGGTAAAAGTTCTATTACCCTCATTAAAAATTGATCCAAACCATTAGGAGCTGTGGTTGGGCGAAACCGTCGTCCTCTCAATGTCACACCTTTCATTGCGTTGATGTTCTCACTTTTGGGTGGCAGCAAGGGTGGAATAGGTGTCACATAATTGTTAATGATGGGAAGTCGGTATGGGGATATTCCAGTTGAATAATCCATTGAACGCATAGGGTTTAACACCCCTTTGTCTCCCTGAAAATTTTTAACAGCAATTAGTATCCATCCTTAGTTTATCACTATATTTTGAACAGCAGTAAAGAGGAGCAGCAATTCCTTTTCCTAAAAGTTTCCTAAACATGTGTTTCAGTGAGTTAGGCAGAAGAAAACTCTAAGGGTTAGGAAAATGAGGAAACTCTCTGGGAAAGGGTGATAGGTGCAGAAGAAGACACTGTGCACCAGTGGAACTCTCAAACTGCTTTAAGTTACTTGAAGAAGAGACTAGTGAGAAACCCACTGTGAAGGAACCATATGACACGCTGTAACTCTGAAAAGGGGACAAAAGGTCAATCAATCAAGTAAGGGAAAAGATACCAAAATTTGCAACAAAAGAGAGTGATAGTTGTTGGAGAGTCCCTGCTACATGAGATGGAAAAATATGCATGTCAGGAAGTGTACTGTCTACCTGGAGAAAAAATCAATGATATAACTAACAGACTACCAATGCTTATACAACCTACTGACACACAACGCACTGACACACATCCCTCCCTTCTCATTCATGTAGGAGTTAATGACACTGCCAATAGAAGCTGTAAGTAAATTACATGACTTTGAAAACTTAGGGAGGAAATTAAGAACACTGAGTGCATGACCACAATTGCGCCCATCTTCCCTGCAGGAGCTCAACTGTGATCGTGGCCATCTCCCCACTGAGTACGCCTGTGTCGGCTCAGAGTTTTTTGGACTCGCCCCCCCCACAACATTCTGAGGGACAGTGAACTGGCCCCATGTTTAAAACACTGGCCATCACATGCTGGATGTGTGTGCTCAGCAGGCAACAGACCTCCCTTCCCTCAAGGTCAGGGCAGCACACCGTTACCTCAGTCCCCCTTAGCAGGGAGTCCCTGATGACGATCACCCTCCACCATCTCCTCCCAGTGGTGGTAGACAGCCATGCCCTGGCCTTCGCCTCTCCTGCAGTGGTTCAAAGAGTACTGCAAAGAGAAGGACCTTGGGGTTGTTGTAGATCACAAGTTAAACATGACCCAACATTGTGATGCAGCTGCAAAAAGGACAAATGCTATTTTGGGCTCCATTAATAGAAGCATCACCACCAGAACACATGAAGTACTAGTTCCACTATACTCAGCACTAGTCAGACCTCACCTGGAGTACTGTGTCCAGGTCGGGGCACCTAGGTTTTAAAAAGATGCGGAAAAGCTAGAAAGGGCACAGAGGAGGGCAACAAGGATGATTCGGGGACTGGAGCCGAAGCCCTGTCAGGAAAGATTGTGAGGACTGGGCATCTTCTCGCTCAGGAAAAAAAGACTGAGGGGAGATATGATAGCACTTACAAGTACCTGAAAGGCTGTCACAAAGAGGAAGGACAAGATCTCTTCTCATTCCTTCCAGAGTGCAGGACATGGAATAATGGACTTAAGAAACCAGTTTTAGACCAGACACCAGGAAGAATTTCCTGTTGAGCAATACAACAATGGGATGTATTGTCTTGGGAATTTGTGGACTCTTCCTCACTGGAGACATTCAAAAACCATTTGGACAGTCACCTAAATGGGACAGTGTAACTTAGTGTCCTGCAATAGCAGGGAATTGGACCCAAAGCCTTCTGGCCCTCTCCAACCCTACTATTCTGTTTCTATGAAGATACCTTGAGTTCCTTGAAGGGAGAAAAGGTGGTATATAAATTTAATTAAGAAGTAACATTGTCCATCAATACAGGAAGAAGTCCAACAAGCCCCACACAAACCTATGAGCCACCCGTTTATTTCAGTGTGTCATTTAGTCCTCACAAACCTGAAAACGCACTCAAATTTCCCTACAAACCAGCTCTCTGGTGTTAGTTTTCACTAATATTCACAGTTCCTTAAAGTTTATTTTTTTCTGTGCATGTTTCCTTTTATGATGCAAGGCATATGGGGAGGTAATCACACTTTGTGCACAGAGAAACATGTATGCCAGGAAAACATGTTTATAAACATGGAGTGAACATACAGAATCACCCAATTATTCCATATATTTACAAACATGTTACTCCTGTACACTGTTTCCTGAAAAAAATACTTCAGTGAACGCATTTGTTGCCTAATGTGTGCATTTGCATTTGGTAAAACATTCTAAGTCCGGTGATTATAAATATACTAATTACTCTCTCCTCTGTATTCTAGTCATGAATCTGACTAATCACATGCCAGATCAAGGAGGCTCAGTATGGAGACAATTACCAAGAAGGTGTGAAATCACTGGAATTGATTAGTAGTAAGATTCTGGACAGACAAAAGGAAGTAGAACTTCACACTGTGCTCAATCAATTTATAGAATTCACTGCTCAAGGATGTGGCAAGGGTCACTGACTTAGATGGTTTAATGGAGGATTAGACAAATTCATGAGGGGAAGATCAATGGGTATTAGCCATGGCAGCCAAATTAAACCTCCACGTTTAGAGACAGTGTAAATACCATCTGTTCTTTTTCCAGGAAACAGATCTCTGTAGCAGAGGGGATGCTAACAGAAAACGATTTTTGTCATAGTCCCACAGTGTCCTTACCTTCCAAAATCCTTGATCAGATCCCCTGTATCACAGCTGGTGAACATGTGGTTCTCTAGATGTTGCTGGACTACAAGTCCCATCATCCCTGGCCATGCTGATTAGGACTGATGGTAGATGGAGTCTAAGAACATCTGGAGAGCCACAGGTTCCCCAGTCCTGGATCACTTTACACTGAAGGTCAGCTCTCAGTCTTCAGACTAGACAAAAGGCAAGTGTCTGGGCTGACTGATTAGGAGTCATCAAGCAAACACAGTTACCCACAGAATCATATGCTGTCATCCCACGTATGTGCAGAATATGATACTAGACACAGAATTCAGCTACATTAGGAATTATTGTTTTTGTGTTTAAAAAAATAGTGTCTAGCTCACAGGATTGTGAAAATGTGCTTGAAGTACATTACAATCCTGGTGAAATTTCAGAACCCAGAGCAATTGCTGAACAAGATTTCCTTTGTAAGAGAGGTGGGTTCCACTGATTCTCATAATTCCTTCATCCACCCCATGACTAGCAAAATGATGATGAAATGATGTTAAATGACAAAAATCATATGAAAAACTGCAGACAAGAAGAAAAGAAGTTGTAACTTTGCTTAACTGGGTAATGCAGTTAGCAAAGCCAACCATTTCTGGCACATTGCTAGCTGGGCTAGGAGAATTTGCTAGTAAATGACAGCTTTTATGTTCTTGGAGAAAGGAATAGAGTAGCAGCTGCTGAGGGTTCAGAGTGTGAAAAGAATCAAAGCAGTGTACCTGCCTTGATTTTGCTTGGAAAAGTTTAAGCCAGGCTCCTCACTTAGGGAAGCATCCCTAATTTGAAGCCTTGTTGTATTCCTAATGCCTAGTTCCTGTCAGCCATACTGGATAGGAAGGGAAACAGCCTCTAAAACTTCATGTCTTGGCCTAAATGAAAGAGGCTGATGATTTCATTTTAGTTCCCAAAACTGAAAAAAACAAAGTCAAATATTTGAGAAATGTGCTTTGGTACAACTCTAGCATTGTAGAAGTATCTGAGCAATGTGATATGCTTAATTACAACCACCCACCCACCAGACCAACAACAAATTCTGCAAAGGCACAATGTGACACAGAGATGATACAGCACAGTGTTAACCATCAAGCGGATTAATCCAAATAAATACATTCCTTAGGCATTAAGAGAAAATCATCCAACAGCTAGCTTGCTTGCTTTCTACTATCCAAAAAAGGTATAGTAAGTGAACTGTTATGTTTGAAGGTACTGAACAAATCCATAATCATTCTTTCTATTACAGGGCTTGTAAAAAAGAGGAAAGTCTAACCCCACTGGCCAAGTGATGCTCTTTTTCAAGGGTGAGGAACTTGGATCTGGAACTCAAAGCAGCCTTGGGTGCAGATTCTGTTGTGGCATTGCTGTAAAGTGGCTGCAGTCGGATGGGATGCTGTATGTTTCCTGGTGCAGTGCTTGGTCGAGGATAGGAAACCTGGACAATTTAAATAAATGGAGGGGAGGGAACACTTAAGCCACACAAATTACTGAAACCCAAATGTCATTCTGTGCACGAGACTTGGAACATCTGTTTCAAAATGCGTATGCAAGTCCTGCACACAGTAATGTATATGCATTGAACTAAACACAAATTGTGTGTAACAGTTCACAGAATCAGACCAGGTGCTTTGTATACTCTCTTGTACATGGACAAATCTAATATTGGGAAATTGTGTAGATGGTGTTTGTATAAGAGATTCACTGTGAAACAAAGCAGCTTAAAAATACTGTCCTTCTACAACTACAGCATAAAGCCATTGATATAGCATAAGGCAGAGGCGGTGGACCTCTTTCAGTCTAATAACAAAATTCCATAGTTCTTGGGAGACACATTACCAGTGATGAATGGGAACAAACCCCAAAATGGCAGGAAAATACTGTATATAAACAAAACAGCAGTACATTTTAGCTTAGGAAAAGCAGTTCACCCTTCATGTGGGGAGAAAGAGTGGAGCCTGGGGAAGGGGACATGTACATCTGAGGAGCCTTGGAGGGGTCTCAAGGCAGGCTTGATTGATCCCTGGTCCTGATATTCTGCCTGCCTGCAGGTGTGCTTCTGGGTGGATAAGAGCAGAAAGCCAATAGATCCAACTCTAAGAAAACCAATGTGGCATAGAAGCTAAGGCAGGGGAAGCGCAAAATATCTTTTGCCTGAATCAAAGGAAAAGATGGCAACCTCACCACTATTCTGTGTACAGATCCCAGTGAGACTGACAGCTGAATCTTAGCTCAACAGTGGTGACAGGTCAGCAACCTCCATCACACATGTACAGCTCTTTCTTCACCAGAGGGAAACAAAGAGAAGAGCTGAAAACAAATAGCCAGGGAGTCGCCACTACTATTCTCCATCTTGCCAACAAACACATACCAGCATCTGCTACCTCACTTTGCCCAATAGTAGGGCTGGCACTGCAAGTCTGCTGGACCTGAACCAGTGAAACCCTACATTCTAATCCTCATTTGGCCTCAAGTCATACTGGATGGCCATGGATAAGTTCTGCCTGATCTGTTTTGCAGGATTGCTGTCAGCATAATATAAGCCAAATGTGTATGAATCCCTGAACGACTTGCTGGAAGGATAAGAGTGCAATGTGACTGATAGATAAAACGCTGTACTTTTCTCCCAATGCAACAATGTTGGAAGACTAAACATGATTTCTATTCAAACAGGGCTGCAGCCCATGGTGGTATAACTAGGAAACCCTAAGTAAGACAGAGCTGTAACCAGATAATTTTCAGCCTACAGATCCTCATTATAAACTCACCAAATGATTTGAGTGCCCTCTGTTGGCTAATTTGTGGCGCCCAAAGTGATTTCTTGGTACATTGGGTGGGTGGGGAGAAAGCAGGTGATTAGACTCTTCAGTTACCCTTCTTCGTTCCACCTAGTTGAAGGGAAGATTGAGAGGACTGAGAAAATGGCCCTGTTAGAAAATCAAAATGCTACTTTGCTGTTTGGGCAAATCTGTAGCTTTACTGGGCACATCAGGCAATGCAGCCAATACTTCCAGACCTCAGAGGAGCACCTAGACTAGCAACAGTCTTGAGAGAGTTGTGAAGAGACCAGACCACACCAGAACAGGTCAAGTAATAAACCATCACACAGTATCACCAGATGTGCATGAAGAACAGAATGTGTATATGTGAGGGAGGGTGGGTATGAGTGGGTGTGTGGGGGAAAGTAATAGTGCAAAAACTGAGTGAAAGTCACCATTTACAGCATAACTTCCATCAACCACAGCCCACACAGCCAATGCTCAGCATTTGTGGAAATGGTACTGCAAAATGTCTAGATGGCAATAAGTTGCCTACTGCAGGGGTGCAAAATCTGACCAAGCATACATTTCTCAACGTAATTCTTCTCATCCATGGCATTGTAAGTTCTACTGCTAGGACACAGAGCCATATTCATGGAATAGGTTTTCAGCATCTTGCATTATACAAATGAAAAATACCTACCTTGATTCTGTGAACACGTTCTCTCCTGGCAGAGTTTTCAAGTTTTCGTTTTATCTCAGCCTGGTGATGATGCTAGTGGGGTTTAAAAGAGAAAAAGAAAAAGTAAAGAAGAAACTGCATTCACAATAGTATTACATTGTCACAGGAAGTAGTAGGGGTTAGGCTAATTCTCATCACCACTCTTCAGATTATATTCTGTCCATGGTGGTTTCCTGCAAAAACCACAAGACCAAGAGACCAGGTTTCCTACCATCACCACCAAATGATTCTTTCAGTATGTATAACACTAAACTATGTGACTAAAACACTCAGACTACAATTTTCAGATTCAATTTGGGCAGACAAAAGAATTCTTGAGGGAATTCTTGCCACCAGGGCCAACTGTCATCAGCTATCCTGTAGGTAAGGAAGGGAACAAAAGAGTTTGTTTGTGCTGGACTTCCTCCCCCTACACAGGCCAACTGCCACCAACCTCACTGTGGAAAGGATCCTGAGAGCTCCATTCCATTACAATGATAATGTTTGGTGCAGTGGAGGAGGGAATAAAAGCAGCTTCCAGGCAACTTGACTCTTCAACATTCTTGTTTTATCATGTGTGTCATTGCACCTTATTACATACTTAACATCAAAGCTAAATATGAAAAATGGGACATTTTTCTAACATTGATCTCATTTTAAACTGCATGCCTAGTGTTCAGAGCTGAAATGAGAAAGGTTGGTGCCACTCATACATCAAGATTTACCAGGAATAGTATCAATGTTTTTCCTGAAAAAGGTGAGAAAGAACTGCTGCAATCAAGAATAATGGTTAAACTAAAGGCAACAGCATTCATGCAACTAGTCCACAACTACTTTTGACAAGAAGGCCAGTGCATGTTTATGCAGAAGTAAGTCCCATTATGCTCAGTGGTGCTCAGACCTAGGTACTTGTGAACAAGTTTGCAACCTAAACTTCCAAAACTGATCAGCTAGAGGAGCCTTTCCCAACTGGATGCATTCCATTAACCTGAGACATTACTATACTGGCTGGGAATGCTGACAATTGTAGTTCAACACAGCCAGAAGTCACCAGACTGGGGAAGTCTGAAATTGAGACTTCAGCTCCATGATCATTCTGTCCCTTCCTCTGCTTCTCAAAGCCCGTGATCAGAGACTACTGAATCCCACCCCTTTGCACTTAATGCCTTTGCCCACAATCCCCATTGATTCAGACCATTTTCCCAGCCTCTCTCAGAAAAGGGACTGGGGAGAAGGGAATAGCAAATTTCTTTGTACTCCAAACCAGGTAAAATGTTTCCTTTGTCTTCATTCGTGTCTTGATGGGGATTCTAGCAAATAGAGGAGATGGAGAAAGGGAAATACAAGTCCACAACACAATCCTCTTGGTAAATCCCATGGGTAAACAGTTAAAGACCACTGGGCTAGGTGATCCATAAGAACTCTTCAAAGGCCCTGGCTGTACAAGGTGTCTCTGTTGTGACAAGTTATCTGCTGGCTTGGGGAAAAGGAAGATGACAACCCACTGCTAAATGACTTCCATGTTGGTGTGTGACTGAGAAGGTACTTCCCTTAGAATTCCATGGTTCTAAGACAGTTGGTCTCAACTGCTGCTTTATGCCTATGTAAGAAAAGCAACAAACGGGTGTCTCAGACATGCCAAGTCTCGGTGGTGCATAAAAGCTGAGATCTTAGTAGACTTTGATGGGTCTGCCCCTGAGCACTACTATCCGAGGTTAACAGCTGCTAATCTTGTATGATATCAACCATGGGAGACAGACATCAGCATCACAAAGGGGAATAGAAGGCAGGAACAATCTAGTGGGTGGAACAAAGCCAGAATGAGGCCTACCTCCAGCTGTGCTTCTACCTTCTGTGGGAATGAGATAGTATTTGTGATTCCCTGTCCTTGCTCAGTTCTCACTTCCATGCTTCACTGTTCTTGCTGATTTTCCATGATTTTGGTGTTTGTGTGGATAGAAGTAAGCATCTCTATGATGGGCTGTAATAGATTCTGGAATACACTGATGCGACATAACCTCCTGCTGCCTTGCCTTCAGGAGATGACCATGTAGAACCTGCTGGCCATAGGGAGCCTTACATTCTGAGATGGCTGCTAGCTTTTCATTTCTGGCCAGTTACAGGTTATTCCACTATCCTTTCTTCCTCCTTTAATTTCCTTCCCTGCCGATATGAAATTACTGGAGAAAGTTTTCTTGTTGCCATTATTTATATAACATTTATTTCAAAGGCTCTCATGACCTGTTGACAAATAGGTGGTAGACAACCTATATGTTCAGGAGAATTCAAAGCATCCTCCTGAACATATTACAAGTTAGCCAATCTAGAATGAATGAAATCTGCTGATTCTGTCCTCACAATCACTAAGAAATTGTATTGGAACACTAACAGTCCTTAAATTTAGAAAAGGGAAGGGCAATATGTTGCCCCCTGGCACCAATGTGCTCCCAGGCACTTTTCTTGAAACCTGCCAAGGTGTCTTACCTCTCCCACTTAAAAATAATACATCTTCTTACCAGGAAGTAGGACAGCTGTGACTAGGTTTCTGCTGGTGCTGAAAACTTACTTCAGACAAGTTGTTTAGCGTGTAGGGAACTCTATGTAATCTTTGGGGCAGGAAACTATTCTTTTCCCATGGTTTCCATGATAGCCATTTTGTGGTGGTGTCCACAAACAGACTGCCAAAACGTTTACCTACTTCTGCTTAACAGAGGCAGTTCAATTGGGATTACTTCCTTTCAAACATTATGTTCAAACAACCAGGGTGACTATTCCTTCTCTTTTAACTTTTTTTAGAAAGTTCTTATAGTTTTTTAATGATCTCTTTGCTCATCTTTACTAATCTATAACAATTCCTTAACAGCTCTGCTAGTGTGAGAAATAGGTGGTTAGAATGCATTGATAACCTTGCTGCTAAAGTTGTGGGCTCCTATATCCACAGTGTTCTCATGTTAATGAAGTTATGCTCTTCACTACCAAAACAAAAAGTGAATTTTGCATGGTATTCTCCCAACAGTAAATTATCTCAACAATTCCGAATGAAAATGTGAATATTCCTTTCAAAGAGCCTTTACGAGTAGCCATAATGTATTCATACTTCCATGTCGAGGACCTTGTGGAATATGGCCTGCGCCAAACATTCTCGAATATATTTCTGATTATCCTTCCTCATGGCATTTAATCGGTATTCTTTCTCTGAGATTATTCTTCCACTTCTTGAGATCTGCCATGAAAAATTAAAATGTAAGTATGGAAGGTGGTGGAAGATACAAAATGAAGGTTATCAACATGTGCATATTGGCAAATCCAAGATATTTTAAAGGCCCAGGTGCAGATGGAAATCAGCACTGAATGTACATTCAGTATCAGTAAATATTCCATACGTATCTCAGTGTGTTTGCAGGACATTTTCATACATGCATCAGAGACACTTGATCAAAGTGCTCATGTGCCACATTGCACTCAATAAGGTAAAGATGGTTAAAGAATCACTGGCTGACTTTCCCTGCCATTTTTCTTCCCTTTCTCCTTACCTTCAAACAGAGGGTGTCTTCAGAGGACAGTATTCTGACAGCCAATAGATGAATGTTCTTTATAAAGTAGGAAATGAGGTGATTGGAACTCACATGGTGTGGCTGCTCTTATAGATTGAATTTCATGTGTTGCTAGGCAATAAGACCAGGATACAAAGGCACACATTGATGCATCCAAAGCACCTTTCATACACACTTAGCCCATTTTCCTTACCTCCTGCAGTTTCTTATACTGTAAACTAACACCATGCTTAAAGGTCACTCATTCTCAAAAGCAGCTTTTGGAAACACATGGTGGATATTGGAGAAAGTGGGAAAGTAGCACAGAGGCCATTGGAAGCCATTCTAAAACTTCATTTTGTGATTTAAAAAAAGAAAAGAAACACCCAGCATCATTAATTTATTGCACTGATGAGTCAGCTTTCATTTGAGAGCTGGAAAAACATACCAATTTACTAGATTAATGAAGTCACTCAAGAACAGCAGGTACTCTGAATCCAGAAGGATCTGGACAGGCTCTGGAAGTGGGCAAGGGATAAAAGGATGACTTTGCAGTTAAGCGCAAAGTCTATCACCTGGGGCATATGAATGGATGTCGTAAGTACAGGTTAGCGGACAAGTGGCTGGAGAGCAGCACTTGTGAAAGGGATCTCAGGGTGCCAGTCAACTGCAGGCTAAACATGAGACAGCTGTGTGACATAGCAGTCAAGAGGGTGAATGCCACCCTTGGATGCATAGCCAGGAGTGTGGCTTCTAGATCAAGAGAGGTATTACTACCACTTTCTACTACTCTGGTGTGCCTGCAACTGAAGTATTATGATCAGTTCTTGGCTCCACATTACAGGAAGGATATAGCCAGGTTAGAGTCAGTGCAGCGTAGGGCCACAAGGATGGTGGCTGGGTTGCAGGGAAAGCCGTATGAGGCGAGACTGAGGGAACTGGGTCTTTTCAGCCTGGAGAAGAGGAGACTCAGAGGGGATCTGTTGGTGACATATAGGTATGTGAGGGGGTGTCATGCAGAGGTGTGTCGAGATTTGTTTTCCCCTGCAGAGGAGGGCAGGACATGTTTCAGTGAAGCATAGCCCTGGGAACCAAGGTTCAATTTGGATGCCAGGAAGTACTTCCATACTCTTAGTGTATGGAATGGGCTTCCAAGGGAGGTGCGTGAAGCCCCATTGGTGAGGGTGTTCAAAGATAACCTGGACCTGTACATGGTAGGTCTGTCCAGAGCATAGCCAGCTGGAGGTCTGGGTCATACTAGATGGCCCGGGAGACCCCTTCTGACTTGTTCTGTTTCTGTGTTTCTAACTAATGCCTGGAAACAGAAGTATGGCAAGAAATCGCTTCATGTCAGGTTCATGCCATTCATGGGCTGCAATGATTTAATGTGGGTGTTTGTGCTACAAGCCCACACTCTGGGCCAAGATAGCAATTATATGCAGATCTAATCAATCCATGTCAGCAGTAGATCTCCAACAGCATTAAAATGGTTTGCTACTGTATTATTGATAGCAAGTCATGTTTATGAACATGAAACAAAGCTGCAGTTTCCATTAATACTTCTTCATCTGTCACTCCCAGTGTTAGACAATTTGAGCATGAAACACTTATTTTGCTTCAAATGTTACTTGAAAATGCTAAGTGCCTCATTATATGGCAAGATTCTCCTCAAAATAGGGCTTATTCAAATACTGTTTGACCAAAGAGATCA
Source organism: Varanus komodoensis (assembly GCF_004798865.1). Taxonomy (NCBI): domain Eukaryota; kingdom Metazoa; phylum Chordata; class Lepidosauria; order Squamata; family Varanidae; genus Varanus; species Varanus komodoensis. Next base: position 113,323,607 of record NW_025335268.1, read on the forward strand.
AGGAGTGACCAAGGAGTTCCATACCAGCAAGGTTACTCAGTGGATTCTCTTTTATCTGTATTCCTGCTGTCTGTATTGTCCACCAACCAAAATAGCACAGCTTCTTGCTTGGAAGCTAAAGATTGTCCCCTAATGTGTAGGAGACTTGTGCTTCTTCCTTTCTGTGATGGCTGGGCAGTTACATTATAGCACTTCCCACACAATTAAACTTCAGTGCTTTGCAAATCTGTGGGAAATTCTTCTGCATAAATGTGCAACAGAATTGCACTATTAGAAGTCAATGTGTTCCTCATTATTTTATTTCACTTTCATTGAGTATTTTATTTCACTTTCATTGCAGCACATCAAAAACTTCTCCATGATGAAAAAGAGACGGGGCAAGGAGCGGGGGGGGGGGGGGGGTCTTTCTCCTATTTAGAATATTAAATGAGTTGAAGAAGAGATTTTTTAGTTAATAGTTAAGAGGTAGAATATAATTTATATTCTACTTTATGTTTGGGGGTAATTATTAAATAAGGTTTATTATATAAGATTAAAAGATAAGTATTAGTTTATAAGTAAGATAGAAGAATATATAAATATGGTGGAATATTAATTTTGAATATGCTAAATCTGATATTAGATTATTTTGAATATGTGAAGTATAAAGGGGAAAGATAGCACTGAGAATTCAAAGAGTTAAAAAAATGAAAAAGACAGGTTAAGATAATAGGGGTATACAGGCAATGGGAAGTGGATATTTTAAGTTTGGTGACTGGTGGTTTCTCCATTCCCCCCACTGCCATTTCTGTAAAAGTGGAGATGCCCAGAATGTTGGTGTTCTGGGGGAGAAAGGGGAAAGGTAGTTTTTTATGTAAGGGTGGTTTTGTGGTGGTGGTGAAGGTAATTTTTTCTATGCTTTGTTTAGTTTTTAGTTTTTTTAAGTAAATTTGTGGGTGTGCGCAAAGGACCAGCAAGGATATGTGTTTTAAATCTGCAGGTGGTGCAGTGGTTTAAACTGCTGAACTGCTGGGCTGGTTGATCGAAAGGTCGCCGGTTCGAATCTGTACAACGGGGCGAGTTCCCATTGCTCCGTCCCAGGTCTTGCCAACCTTGCAGTTCGAAAGCATACAAATGCAAGTAGATAAAAAGGTACCACCTTGGTGAAAAGGTAACAGCATTCTGTGCACTTCAGTGTCTAGTAATGCCGGCCACATGACCACAGAAACTATCTGCAAGACAAACACTGCCTCCCTCGGCTAAAAAATGGAGATGAGCACCACTCCCTAAAGTCAGACATGACTGGACTTAACGTCAAGGGGAAACCTTTACCTTTATGGCTGAAATTGTAAGAGGACTATTTATTTATTTATTTATTTAGCGGACTTATATGCCGCCCCATTTTCCTGAGCCTCGAGGCGGCTTACAAATAAATAAATATCATTAATACAATAAAATACAATTGGAGATATCCTGGCCAAAGTTGTTAAAATCAAAAAATAAAATCAACAATTAAAATGCCATTTTAATAAAAAGGTCTTGGCCTGGCACCGAAAAGCAAATAACGACAGCACCAGGTGGACCTCTCTGGGGAGCGCATTCCATAGGTTGGGCGCCACTGCAGAGAAAGCCCTCCTCTGGGTACTCACCCTCCTAATGTCCTTCATGGAGGGCTCCTGGAGAAGGGCCTCTGCTGTCGATCTCAAGGGGTGGGAGGGCACATATGGACGTAAGCGCTCCTTTAGGTAACAAGGACCCAAGCTGTTAAGGGCTGTATAGGTGATAACCAACACCTTGAATTGGGCCTGGACTTCAATGGGGAGTCAGTGAAGCTGACGGAGGACTGGAGTTATGTGAGCACAACGCCCAGTCCCCGTCAGCAACCTGGCAGCTCTGTTTTGCACCAATTGAAGTATCCGGACCGTCTTCAAGGGCAGCCCCATGTAGAGCACGTTACAGAAGTCCAGTCAGGAAGTTACCAATGCGTGAGTCACTGTCGCCAGGCAGTCATTCTCCAGGTAGGGTCGCAGCTGGTGAATCAGCTGAAGCTGAAAGAAAGCGCTCCTCGCCACTGCTGCTACCTGAGCTTCAAGCAAAAGCTCTGGATCGAGGAGCACTCCCAAGCTGTGGACCTTGTCCTTCAGAGGGAGTGCAACCCCATTCAGGACAAGGTCAAAGTCCCCTTCCCCGAAGCCTGAACCGCCTACCAACAAGACCTCCATCTTGTCTGGATTGAGCTTCAGTTTATTGGCCCTCATCCAGCCCATTACCTCGGCCAGGCACCCATTCAGTACAGCCACTGCCTCACCTGGATTGGTGGAAAACGAGAGGTAGAGCTGGGTATGATCAGTGTACTGATGGTTCCGCAGCCCACACCTCCTGATGACCTCTCCCAGCATTTTCATGTAGATGTTAAATAGCAAAGGGGACAAAATGGACCCCTGCGGTACTCCATGGCATAACTGCCATGGCACAGAGCCATAGTCCCCCAGCACCACCTTCTGGAATCGGCCATTGAGATAGGAGTGGAACCACTGCAAAGCAGTGCCTCCAACCCCCAGTCTCGCTAGGCTATCCAGAAGGATACCATGGTCGATGGTATCAAAAGCCGCTGAGAGGTCCAGGAGGACCAACAGGGACGCACTCCCCCTGTCTCTCTCCCTGCACAGGTCATCATACAGGGCGACCAAGGCAGCTTCAGTACCATACCCAGGTCTGAAGCCGGACTGAAATGGGCCCAGATAATCAGTTTCATCCAAGAATGCTTGGAATTGTCCCGCCACCACCTGCTCCAACACCTTACCCAAAAACGGGATGTTGGCCACTGGTCTATAATTGGTGGCCATCTCTGGATCCAGGGATGCCTTCTTTAGGACTGGTTGGACTACCACCTCCTTTAAAGGGACAGGTACCCGGCCATCCCTCAGAGAGGTGTTGACAACCTCCGGGATCCAGGTCCCTATCCCATGCTTGGCGTTGTTAAGTAGCCAAGATGGGCAAGGGTCCAATAGGCAGGTGGTGGGACGTACTTGTCCAAGCACCTTGTCCACATCATCAGGTCGCAGTAACTGAAACTCATCCAATAAATTAGGACCAGACAGCAACATTGGTTCCTCCCCTGAAGGCTCTGAATTACTAGTGGGGTTGAGCTTGTGACGAATCTGAGCAATTTTCTTCTTAAAATGCTTGGCAAAGTCATCACAGCGGGCCGTCAAGGGCAGTACAGGATCTTTCTTAGGGCCAGGATGAACCAGCCCTTGTACCACCAAAAAAGCTCCGCTGGACAGCATTGTGAGGAGGCAATGGAAGCGGAGAAAAATTTCTTTTTCGCCACCCTCACCGCCACAGCATAGGCCCAATAATGGGCTCTTAAGTGTGTTCGGTCAGATTCATCCCGAGATTTCCTCCACCTACACTATAGACGTCTCCCAAATCGCTTCATCGCCTGCAATTCAGGTGTATACCAAGGGGAAGAGTGAGCTCTGCCTGGTGGGAGAGGATGCTTAGGAGCGATCGTGTCAATAGCCTTGGTCATTTCCCCATTCCATAGTTCGACCAGAGCATCGACAGGATCACCATTATCTTTGAATGTCAAAGGCATGGGTGATGTAATTGAAAGGAAAAAATGAAGCTATAATAAATAAAGATAGAGCAGATATTGTACTTTTGCAAGAGACCCATCAAAGAAAAGAGGGGGTTAATAAGTTAGCGGTATCAGGGACAAACATTTATAAGAAAGTGTATGGGAGTTCTAAGTCAAAGGGCAATCATTATATCTAAAAAAAAGTTGAATTTAAAATAAATATAAAGATGAAAAAGGTAGAGAGAATTGAGAAGAAAGAGCTATACCTTAACGTTTATTCACTGAATCAACATCAGATGGCTTGTTTCAAAAAACGGTTAAAAGAGTTGGAAGATATAAGAAAGAGATCTGTGTTCATTTTAACATGCACTTTTCCATCTGGCTGCTCCACCTGCCTGCCTTCTCTGGGACTCTGCCTACTGACCCTGCTCAATTGCTCCTGCCACTGCCACCATTGCAGGCCACCCTACTGCCTTCTTTTCCATCTAGACTGACCTGGTTTGTGGCAGAAACAGGGCCAACACAAGTAAGACGTGGGCCGCTTTGCAGATGTGGTGTGGAGGCTGAAAGAGAGAGGGCTGCAGGCAGGAAGGCCCTCCCTGCGGGCTTTTAACCGTTCACAATGCTTCCAACTTGCTGCTGCTGCGCTGGGCCCTGGGAGCTCGCTTTGCCTGCCCACCCCCTTGAGCTGCAGCATGAGAGAAGCCGGAGCTTGAGTGGGGACAGACTGCACTGTTGCTACCAACACCTGGATGCTGGGGGCAGGTCTTCTGTCTGAGATCTTGTTTCCCCCAGCGTCCACAAGGGACCTCGGAGGACTGGATGAGGGTCAATAAACTGAAGCTTAATCCTGGTAAGATGGAGGTACTATTGGTAGAGTGGACCTCTGATAGTTTAGGAGGGCATTACCCTGTCCTGGGGGGGTGGGGCTCATACTCCACAGGGCCCCCAGTCTGGGGGTGCTCCTGGATTCTGGTCTGTTGGGGGAAAAAAATAACATTTAGTCTGAATGCTGTGGCTTTTTTTAAATTCCTTGTATAGAGGTTTTAATTCCTTATGTTTTAATTAATTGTTTTTAATGTGTTTTACTCTGTTAATATGTTTTATGTATTGAAATCTGCCTAGAAAGGCCTCCACAATCATAGATGGCCTAAAAATACACGTAAATAAATAAATAAAAATAATGGTTGGAGATGTTAATATGATAATGGATACAGTGAAAGATAAATCAAACCCAGTAAAGAAGGCTGCAGATACAGTACTACAATTTTGTTTAAAATGATAAACAAAACAGATTTGAAAGATGCATGGATAGAATTAAAGTGAAATGAAATTATCTTCAGTTCATAGTTCATAAGACTTATTTGAGGATAGATTGTATATGTATGTCTAATTATTTTTTATCTAGAGTGTTACTCAGATATAGGTGACAGATTATGCTTTGGTAAATATGGTTCTTAGAATCAAATGTGATTATAAAGAAGTTAAAAGAAGGAAAATGGATGCCAATATTTTACAAAGATATAACAAATAAAATGGGGAGAAATAAATGAAATATGGGAGATTAATAATGGAGAAGCTAGTCAAGAAAGCTGATTTGGGATATGATGAAGGTGGTTGCAAAAGGGCTAGGTATTACAGAGGCTAATAATTTAAGAAGACAACAAAATAAACAAGTGGAAATTTTGGAGGGACAAGTAAAGTGTTGGAGAAAAAATATATCAAAAACAGGAATATAAATGTTTTAACAGTAATTCAAGCTAAAAGAAAAGAATGGCAAAATATTGAAACTGAAAAAATATAGAGAAATTTAATATATTTAGAAAGGGAATATTTTGAATTTAGTAAGAAGAATTTAAGGTTGTTGGCTAGAGCCACACAAGAAAAGAAAGCTAAAAATTTAATTGGATTAGTTAAAGATGAGAGTGGTAAACAGTGTAATTTAACAAAAGATAAATTAGGGATATTTTTTAGACTTTTTCTAAGTTGTATTCAGGTGTGAAGTTGTCACTGGATGAAATCAGATCATACATAGAGAAGAATGTTGGGAAAAAACTACAGCAAATGGATAGGAAGCTGATGGAACAATTAGTTAGTGAGGAGGAGATAGACGCTATTACTGACAAGTTAAAAGTAGCGAAAACTCCTGGGACAGATGGTTTAGGCCCAGAGTATTATAATACTTTTAAAAATATCTTGATTTCACAACTAAAATCTTTGTTTAATAAAATATTGGTAGGAGGTAAGATGCCAGCATCTTGGAAATACTGTATCTGTATACAGACCTGTATCATTGATAAATCAAGATGCAAAAATTGTTACAGCAATATTTGCAAAGAGGATGTGTAATTTTATTGGAAACTATGTTAATGTGGCTCAAAGCAGTTTTATGATAAGCAGGGAGATGGCAGATTTGACTAGAAGAGTATTAAATATATTTGAACATATACATAAGGAAAATTTGAAAGCTAGTATAATAGCATCAGACATTTTCAAAGCTTTTGACTGTGTGGAATGGCCAACTATAAAGACATTGATAGAAGTATTGGGGTTTGGTCCACAATTCAGAAATATAATAAATCAATTCTACTCAGAAAACTTTGCAACAGTGATAGTGAATGATGGTATACCAGACCAAATATTCCTAGGCCAAGATTCTAGACAGGCTTACCTTTTCTCTCCAATAGTGTTTGCTTCAACTATAGAACTGCTAGCGAATGGTATTACAAATGATAATTCAATAAAAGGTATAGGATCTGAGAATAAAATTAAGATCAGCTTATTTGCAGATGATACATTATTAACAATAAAGGAACCAGCTAAGGTTATGGGTCAGATTAAAACACATTTAACAGAATTTGGAGAAATAATGGGTTTACAGAGATGAAGCTAATTTAATTGCAGTAAGGTAGAAACAGATGAGATTAAGAGCAAGTTAGAAGATAGATAAAATTATTATTTAGGTGTAAAGATTACAAAAAATTTGCAATGTTTAATACAGAACAATTTTGACAAGTTAAAATAAGACATGAAAGAGAAAATGAATGATTTTAGAAAGATTGATTTATCCTGTTATGGTAGAATAACAGCATTTAAAATGAAGATTTTACCTAAGATTAATTTCTTGTTTATGATGTTGTCATTTAAGTTAACAGAAAGATTTGAAAGAATTATTATTATTATTATTATTATTATTATTATTATTATTAACATTTCTATGCCGCCCCTTGCCGAAGCCTCGGGGCGGCTTACAACACAATAAAATACATTGAAATACAATAGCACATAATAAATTACCATTAAATACAAAAATACAAAAAAAATACATTGAGTTACAAACATAATAATATAAAATTAAAATTATCAGTATAAAATAAGTAAATGGCAAAACATGATTAATAAATTTGGTAATAGGGATAAAAAGTAAGGGTTAATTTAAAAATATGGTATATGCCACTGAAAATAGAGGGTTTAGGATTAGGAATGATAAGTAAAATTTATAATATATTAATAGAAGAGGAGGATTGATATGATCCTCTTAAAAAGTCCTGGGAAAAAGAAATTCATGTCAATGTTAAAATTTATGTCAATAAGAATTAAGGAGAATTCTTATAAACTGGTTTGGAAATGGTACTTAACTCCAGTTAAACTGAATTATATAAATAATGAATTTGTTGGAGATGCAACCAGGAAGTGGATACATATTTCCATATGTGGTAGAAGTGTAAATATACAGATGGTGCCAAAAAATGTATACACATTTTAAGAAAGGAAAATCCTGTATTAAAAACTATCACTTGGTGATGCTAGCATTTCATTAATGCCATCTTTTGCGCTAACGTCATGCTACAAATTGCTACAGTAATTCAATTCAACTTTGAAAAGTAATACATAGATAATATCAAATACTGTTCAGATACTGAAATTACATCTATATTTGTGGAATATCCTGTGACATCTTTTTTCCCATATATTTACTTTCTTCTTATTAATGTACTTTGTAAATATAAAGTAAAAGAAAAGAAAAGGAAAATATAGCCTGCTCAATGTGAAATTGGCAAACAGTTGAGTGGTAAGAAGAAAAACAGCAAGGTTATGTAAATACAATGTATCTCTCTCTCTCTCTCTCTCTCTCTCTCTCTCTCTCTCTCTCTCTCTCACACACACACACACACACACACACACACACACACACTTAATTGAATGTTGCATTGCCAGCAGCCATGATTACAGTGACATTTCTTTTGATCTCTTCTACATTTAGGTTTAAGCTTTTTGTCAACCTGTGTTAATATTGCCAGTTAACTTTATAACAAGCGGGAAAAAGAGGTATACTTAAAACAACAAAACATCATTCAGTTTCTCCACATTTAAAAAAAAAAAGTAGATGCTGATTAGCTAGGTTCCTATGGCCAGATACAATTTCCAGTGGAAACAGTTGCTTCAGTAAGAAGCAGACAGTAATACTTGAAAACTTGAAAAATTGAGCTGTCAGGGACATTATTATTTTGCTTTACTTTCATTGCCTGTTCTATCCATCTGGTTTGCATTGTTTCAGGGAACAGCATGAACATATTCTACCAACATACATAAAAGGAAGCAGCCACTTGGTCCTAGTTGTTTTCTCCTTTTCATCCTGCTTCAACTTGTGGCTCAATTCATCCTAAAACAATCTTGCAAATAAGTATTCCGATGGCACTTGCCCACCTGGCCTCCTCTCCCAGATGTCTCCACTTCCATTAGCATAAATAGATTGATGTGCTAAGTCAAGTGCCCATTAGAACCCTGCAGTAATAGACATTCCTACCATTACTTGTGAAGGTATCTACACAATCCAGCCTTATGTATTCTTATTCACAACATTCAAGTGGACAATCCTTAGAAAGTTAGCCGGAAGGGTTGCAGGCACTGTGAATAACACCCACCATTTCATGCTGTCACTTTAATTGGTTAACACTGGATGCTGTCACAATGATTTATGATCACCATGATCAAAGTGATAGCAATTACACTGCCATACATTTTTTGCAACACCATGGCCTAAAGGAATATTTTCACTAAGTTGAAAGCATCTTTGAAAGTACTGAGTAGTGAATAAAATAATTCCCAAAAATTTGGGCAGCAGTGCTGGACAATTCAAAAGAAAGTAGTACTGGCAGTTTTAGTACTCCTTAGATACAATGCTGGACATAGACCTGGAAGATCTGGGTTTAAATTCCTATCCAGCCAGATGACTGGATAACTGTGGACAACTTCACAGTTGTTTTAAGAGTAGAGGATGATGGAAATACATGTATACTGCTCTTAAGTGTTTGGAGTAAGGGTGGAATGAAAGGTAATTAAATACAAATATGAAGTACATATTTGAACATACATATTTAAATTTAAGCATTAAAAAAGTTAGAAATGCTTGCATACCTACCAGCCCTGATTTCTGAAGGTGACGTCTTATCCTGGTATTACTGAAATAGCCTGCAAGGTGCTTGTCTTTTAGGCTGTTGTAGTTTGCAAGGACTCTGAAATCAACATAGAAACATAGAATAGTAGAGTTGGAAGGGGCCATGAAGGCCATCAAGTCCAACTCCCTGCTGTTGCAGGACACCAAGTTACCCCATCCCACTCAGATGGCTGTCAAGTTTCTTTTTGAATGTCTCTAGTGTGGGAGAGCCCACCACCTCTCTAGGCAGCTGGTTCCACTGTTGTATTGTTCTGACAGTGAGGAAGCTTTTCCTGATGTCCAGCCTGAATCTGGGTCACCGCAACTTGAATTGATTATTCCATGTCCTGCACTCTGGAATTAGCAAGAAGAGATCTTGACCTTCCTCTTTGTGACAGCCTTTGAGGTACTTATAGAGGGATATCATGTCTCCCCTCAGTCTTCTCTTCTCAAGGCTGAACATGCCCAGGTCTCTTAGTCTCTCCGCATAGGGCAGTGTTTCCAAAACCTGGATCATTTTTGTTGCCCTCAGCTGGACACTTTCTAATTTACCTACATCCTTCTTAAATCTTGGTGCCCAGAACTGAACACAGTATTCTGGGTGAGGTCTGACAAGTGAGTAGTATAGAACAGAGTCACTGTTAATAGTTACAGGAATTCAGGGAAGTGTTCATTGAAAAGTACAAGGGAACTTTTTTCAAAAGCCCTTTGAGAAATAAGAGCTGCTTTAAACTTCATCCTAACATTGTGTCTGCTATGGGTACACCACCACATGGTGCCCTAAAGTTAGAGCAGTGATCTTCAATTAGTTTTCAAGCTGAGGTCACATTTAGGATCTTTCAATGCAGTCATATGGGAAGGCATGACATGAGTCTTCTCCACTCATCCTGGTCACATAGACACACTGTGTTCCAGACTCAGTCTTCATATAACTGAAGCAAAACCTTGTCAGCCACTCAGTCATCAGGCAGGCAAATTCTGACTGGTCCACTGGGATAGATTGGAAAGGATCTTTTTCTCACCCTTGGGATTCTTTCCTCAGTGCTGGACAGCTAACCAATCATATTATTCTTTGCCTCCTTCATGTCCCGCAGCAGCTAATTGGCTGATCATTGTGGCATTCTAGCTTAAAACATCTGCCTCTAGTTTAAAGCTGATATGCAACAGGTCTCTTGACTCCCCACCTCTAAAGCCTCCTCCAGTAGCCACATCACAGCAGCTGGCTCACTACTAATTGAAACAACACTAAAGAGTCATGAGGATGGATGGATGAATAGCGCCTGCACTTCAGTTGACTGAAGTGGTCCTTAGGTCTTGCAGGTAAGAATGCTGAGCTGGGATGTAAAGGAGCCACATAATATGTTCTTATGTTTACTGTGGCCCAATTAAAGTGTGCTGGGGTCTGCACATGAGTGTTTAAAAATGTGTGCCTGCACTGACACTTTATGTGCCTGTGTTTATGTTTGGTAAGCGCATGGTCCTATGAACCTTAAAGACTTAAAGCTTTCAGATACCAAACAAACCTGGGAGATACCATGCTAAACACAATTATTGACTTAGCCATCATTTTTCTCTGCCTTCTTACTGTGCATTAATCCAATGGCTTTGAAACAGGTTGACATTGTGTCAGGATATTGAATTGTGGTTAACAAAAGAGTTCACTTGCTAAGGGAAAAAATGACAAAGGCAAGAGACCTACAGGATGTTTATTTTTGGTTTTACATCAGATAAATTGAACTGTAAGCAGACCATTTTGTTTGTTATACTTGGTGATTAAGCACTGGTGCTATAGCAACAGTTTTATGTTACTTTCTTTATCCTGTTGTTTGCATTTGCAGCTCAAACTGCCAGATTACAACAATTACACAAAGTATTGATTTATCATGCCTCCTGGTCCTGGTATGTGGTATGAATACAGAAGTTAGGAGAGGTAAACTTAATTCAGTGTCCTTTTATTTATTTCCTTCTCTGAATTTCACAGCTCAGATAAGAAGGGATGAAACAACTTTAGCTGCTGTTCCACTTAGATCTTTATATTTCATTTCAATTGAATAAGCTATCTTTAACAAAATAGCCAATTGATTTAGGGGATCAAAGGAGAACAGGTATGTAAAAAGGTGTGCAAAACCAGCTATAGGGTTGCAGCACTCAGTAGAACAAGCATGAACCTCAGAGTTTCTTTTTTCTGAAATCAGCCAACATTTATTTCATATGGCATTGATCTAGCATTAGCCAGGAAGTCTACAGTGCTAATGCAGAGTAGTTTGGTTGTCTAAGATTGCTAGTGTTTCAGTTCACACTTGCGCATGATCCACAGCACACAAAAGGGGGTGAGCCAGCTTTGCACATAAAACAGCTAGTCATTCAAATCACCTCCCCTTCTTCCTACATTTGTTTTACATTACAGAGAAGGGCTTCTTCTTTAGGTAGGTTAGCTTTTAGACAGGCTTGGAATCTGGGCTCCCACCTGTTTTAAAAGTCAAACCACAGGAAGTTTTTCTGCACATCTCATGGGTGGCTCTAATCCTTCAAATAAAAATGACTTTGTTTATTTATTTAAAACATTTCTATCCCGTCCTTCATGAAAATGTCTCAGAATGGCTTACTTCCTCCCAGAAGCTCCAGTGTAATACAGTGACATATAGCATCACTGGTTATGTGTGGCTGTAGTTCTCCCCCTCAGAGAGAAATGAAACAGAGAACATAGAAGCAGAGTGAGTCAGAAGGTCTTACCCCGGGCACCAGGCCAGACAGATGTCTGTGGAAAACACACAAACAAGACATTGCAGATAATGACTTTAAGAGCATAATTACAGCCATGCTTGATCAGACCAAGGGTACATCTAGTTCAGAATTCTGTTTGCATAACAGCCAACCACAAGCCATTCAGGGCCAGAACACTGGAAGTAATGTAGGGGCTGGTGAGATTTCTACGAAGAGGGTTCCAGAACCAGGGAAGAAAGGAAGAAGGAGGAGGCCAAGGGACCCAAAGAAAGAGGATCGTGGGAAGGAGTTGAGATGCATGTATACTAACATTAGGAGCATGGGAAACCAGCAGGAAGGGCTTGAAGCTCTCTTTGGAATAGGAGGCCATGACCTGGTGGGGATCATGGAAACATGGTTGGATGAAAGACAGAATTGGAATGTAAATACAGAGGGGTTTGTCCTATTTAGAAAGGACAGGAAGGGAAAGAGAGGAGGGGGTGTAGCATTATATGTCAGGGAAGGGAGAGGATGCAATGAGATAGAGGGTGGCACAGATGGGGATCTGATAGAGGTGGTCTGGGTAAAACTGAAGTGACTTGACTGAGGGAGGGACCTGACAGTGGGGGTATACTATCACCCACTGAGTCAACTTGAGGCCCTGGACAATGCCCTGACAGACCAGATTCAAAGGATATCTCAGGGGAGGGACATGGTAATAATGGGAGATTTCAATTTCCCAGATATTAGTTGGGCGACTCACTCGGTGGCGACACCCAGGTCACGTTTCTTCCTAGATGCTATAGAGGGAAGGTTTTTCCAGACAGAGGGTCTAGAAGGCAATGGTGGGTGAGCAGTGGGGTGGGGGGGGGTGATATCCTTGACTTGGGTTTGACCAGCAGGGAAGACCTGATAGATGAGGTGCAGATTAGGGGAGCTCTGGATGCGAGTGATCACTTCATCCTTTTCTTTGATATCAGGGGAATGGGAACATGCAGCAGTTCGAGCACTAGAAGCTGGGACTTCACAAGGGCCAACTTTGGCCAACTGAAGGCCAGACTGGGAAATGTCTCCTGGGATAGGTTACTGGAAGGCAAAGGAGTTCAGGAGGGATGAATGTCACTAAAAAAGGAAAGCAGCACTTATGAAAGAGATCTTAGTGTACCAGACAACTGCGGGCTAAACATGAGTCACTATGTTGTCATCTGTGTGCATCCTTTCAGAAACCAATTACATGCCTGATATGCAGTGTTCAAGTTGCCATGAGGGTAACAGAGCTCCAGCCACTAGCAGTAAGAAGAGAGTCCCCTGAACACTTGAGATAATATCACTTCATATCAGCAGACTATCATGACAACTTTAGCTATTGAGTGGTATAGAAATATGTATCATGCTTCTTTCTATGCATGTTTTTTTTTAGCTGCAACTTGTGAAGACTGCCTTGTTTAACTGGTGATTTAGAAACTGCTCTGGGTGCCTTTTTGGCTGCGTATACTTAAATGAGTATTTATTTAGGAGAGCCCTAGTGGATAGCAAATTTCAATAGCTCCCCCAAATTAGTGTGTGCCCACAAAGCTACATTTGCAGTAATATTCATGTACAACCACTTTCTGCTATGTGGGCATATTCACTGGTTTGACTGCACTCCCTGTGAAAGGAAAAATGTCAACCCTCACTTGTCCTCTAATATGTGAACCCCAGTTTATTACATTTCATTCCACTTACTCTGGTTAGTGATGGAAAAGCACTACATCAATTACAAATGGCATTTTGTTTGTCTTAAGCTCTGGTATCAGCTGTAATAATGGCTAAACACCTGAAGTAATCTTTCAAGAAAACTTGTCAGTTCCATCTCTGTCTGTCTACTCTCCTGCTGCTTTTAATTGGAGAAACCTACTAATAAAGACAAATCTACTGATAAAAAAATCTAATAAAGAAATCTACTAATAAAGAAATCTACTAATAAAGATAAATACTAATAGGAAAAAAGATTTCATAATCAACAGGCAGCACTGAACTTTCCTTTCCTTTTAAAAAATAAAAGGAAAAAAGAAAAGTCTAAAGGACATTTAGGAAAACACCCCTTTGTTTCAATGGAGGGGGGTGCGTTGTTTTGTTTGTTTTATACAATCAGCAGATCAATATAAAGTAAGGTAGGCAAAACTCAGTGGCCTGCAGAATAGTATTATAAGAAAGATGTAAGAGTCATCCTGTCAAGTTCATTGTTCATATTGCCTAATGAGGACTACTTCAAACATTATGACGTATGATCGTGCTGCCAAGGAAGGAATATGAGCAGCAGACCAGAGCAACTCTGGGGCCCAGAGTTTCAAGTTACTTAACTACAGTGTTGACATCACAAGTTAGCTAAGGAGAGACACAATAGGGCTGAATGTATTGCTCATACCAAGGTCCCATATAGGTAGAATGGAGTTAGTTTTGAAACTCCCACAGTTAATTTGATGCAAAAAAGCCACACATGTCAATTGTTGTTTTCAGTATCATCTACTTGCAATTTTAACCCTCCACTTTGAGCTGATGCTAGAAAATATTCAGAAACAAGCCAGAAGTGTAATTTCCCTTCATATTTTTTAGCCTTGGGTGAAGGTACATTTAACTGAAGAAATGGAGGGTAGGGCAATGTAGCAGAACCTCTTTCAGCCTGAGGGTCAAACTCCATTTCAGAGAAGCTCTCCACCTGTGGGAAGAGCCAAAGGGAAAAGGAGGGCAGAGTCAAAATATTAAAAGTACCAACAGAGTTTAACTTAAGGCTCTTGCTATCTGTAACCAAGTCTTAGAGGAGAATTTTAACTTTTCAGAATAAGAGAAAAGCTGTACAAAAGCCAAGAAATCACCCAATAATTAGTAGTTTATGGAAAGGGATGGGGCAGAAGGAAGGGGTGTGGGCAGATTAGCACCCCCAGAGGACCATTTTGGCTCACAAGCTTGAAGTTCTAGACCTCCTATGGTAAGGGTTACTTGACTTTTTCTTTTTCTCCACCCAGAATCTATCATCATACATACACCTACCATTGGTCATGGACCTAGATGGAGCAATTATCAGTGGGAAAATGGAATATGGGTAGAGCCTTCTCGCTAGTTCAGTTTCACTTGGTCCCCATACTGCCATTTGCTTTGTTTCTGCAGCCAAGCTGGCAAACCCTATGCCAGCAGAACCTGACCATCAGGACGAGCCTCCACTGAAATAGAAAGAAGAGTCTCCTAACAGCTGAATGTTCTAGGCCATGATGCAACCCTAAGCCAACCCCATTTGCACCTTGACACCACCAAAAGTTCAGCATATCATCTCCACCCAGTTGTGGTTCACTTATCAAATATCAACAGCCCACTTTTCAGTAGGCAGTCTTGGCATTTGTGCCTTTTTATCCCTTAGGGCAGCGGTGGGAAAGAAGGCTTTATAGTAGAAACCCTTCTATTTTGCTTTCTAAGCTGCATCAGAAGTTATGTGCTTAGAGTATTTCTGAGAACACTCCTGTACACAGATGTTTAGTCTGATTGACTTTTGGAATTCTTGGCTGGGTACCCATCTTTGCACTCCATTAGTTTGCATTCCTACTCAGTTGATGGAATGGTTTGTATATACCTGATCATTTGGTTTTACCAACTGATGAGTCCTTCCTTCTCTGCCAATTTCAGTTCCTCTGAACTGTCCATTTTTTTGCTTCTTCAACTCATCCATTCTTTCAATTTCCTCCTCCTTTAGGGATCATCTTCCAACACATATTTATACAAGGGTTCATAACTTAAACTTATCTTTTTCCTAATAAAACTCATTTCAGATTAAGTTTTGAAGACTGGTCTCTGCTGACCCTTTTTGGAAACTTGACAGTGACATTCCAATGTCTAGACATTCTCTAGACTAAAATGTCAAATGAATTAGCATACATTCCTGTTAATTAGGCAATGTGCTAGTTTTAGAGACAGCTCTTTCAGATCAATAGCAGCATGCTTTTTGAGAGGAATAGAAACGGGTTGCAGTGAGAAGAGGCTGCTCAACAGCAGGCATATTACCCCAAACATCAATTGCTGCTGACTGGGGCAATTAACTGCCTGCCTTATTATACACTTTCCCAGAAGAAATGTTTGTCCTCAGAGACCCTCCTCCAGGGGCCCTGCCAGATAAGGAAAGGTAGTTACAAGGCCCTTTTCAGTGGTGGCAGCCTAGCTGCAGAATGCCTTCACCAGAAAGGCTCATTTGGCTTTGCCATCTTCTCAGTGCCAGGTAATGAACCTTCTTGGAGTTTTTCCATATGTAAAAGAGAAGGGTGTCCAGCTACTTAAAGTGGAAGGCAGAGTGATAAGAGATGACAAGGGAAAGGAGGTGCTCAATTCCTACTTTGCCTCAGTCTTCTCCACAAGGAAATCTGCAATCAAGAGGAAGTACAAGCTGAAAGTGAGAGATTGACAAACAAATGGTCAAAGAATACCTAGATGGAATAAATGTTTTCACATTTCCAGGGTCCAAAAACTCCATCCCAGAGTCATAAAAGAGTTATCTGAGGAACTCTCAGAACCACTGGCTATTATCTTTGATAAATCTTGGAAAGCAGATGTGCCAGATGACTGGAGAAGGGCTAATGTTGTCCCTATCTTCAAATAGGGGGAAAAAAGATGAACCTGGGAACTATAGACCATTTAGTCTGACATCAATCCCTAGAAAAATTCTGGAGCAAATTATTTAAAAATCCATCTGCAAACATCTTGAAGATAATGCAGTGATTAATAGAAGCCAACATGGATTTATCAAAAATAAATCCTGTCAGACTAATCTCATTTTTTGACTGGGTAACCTTCCAAATGGACAAAGGGAACACTGTGGACATAATCTACCTAGACTTTAGCAAAGCTTTCAACATAGCATCACACAACATTCTGATAAACAAATTAGCAAAAACTGGACTAGATGGAAAAACTATTAGGTGGATCCAAAATGGGCTGCTAAATCAGACACAAACAGTGCTCATCAATGGCACCTTCTCAAATGGATGGAGGTAACTAGTGGGGAGCCACAGGGTTCTGTCCTGGGTCCAGTGCTCTTCAACATCTTTATTAATGATTGGGATGAGCAAGTACAAGGAATGGTAATCAGATTTGCAGATGGTACAAAACTGGATGGAGTAGCAAACACCTTAGAAGAAAGAATGAAGATCCAAGGTGACCTTGGAAAAAGAAACCAAAGGCGTTGATACAAGATGGGGAATACATGGTTCAACAGAACTGAAAAAGATCTTGGAGTAATTGTGGGCAATAAGCTAAACATGAGCCAACAATGTGATGAACAGCCAAAAGGACAAATGCTATTTTGGGATGCATTAACAGAAGTATTACTTCCAAATCATGAGAAGTAGTCATTCTTCTATACTCCTCACTAGTCAGACCTCACCTGGAATACTGTGTTCAGTTCTGAGCACCAAGATTTAAGAAAGATGCAGGTAAATTAGAAAGGGTTCAGTTGAGGGCAACAAAAATTTCCAGGGTTTGGAAATGTTGCCCTATGAGGAGAGACTGAGAGAACTGGGCATGTTCAGCCTTGAGAAGAGAAGACTGAGGGGAAACATGATATCACTCTTTAAGTACCTCAAAGGTTGTATTGGGAAATTCAGATAAATCCTGGTAGAAAAAGGTTGCTTATGTGTGCCTTTGTGTTATAAAAATACCTGTGCCTGTTTGTCAGAAAGCACCAGAATTCCAAGCCAGGCTTCAGTTTAGCATTAGTACTTTAAGAGACAGGAACTCAACTCACCTGAGGCAACTACTACATTCTTGTAAAGTTTGTTTGTTTGTTTGTTTAAAATTAACTGCATTTAGGCATTTGTGCTGCTAATCTGATAACAGCAACAATCTGGCCTAATTTACATTCAAACTGGCAGCCAAGAGCAATTGTTACGTCAATTTCCTATAATCAAACGCTATTGTATTAAGTCCCCTCCCCAGATCTCTCACATTCTTTTGACTGTGTTCCCCTTATTTCATCACCACCTGATACATATTCGTGAATCAGAACTTATAAAACACTCTGCATATGTTCTGGAAGCTTGTAGTCAGCCTCTAATTGACAGTACTGTTGTAAGTAAGGGTTATCTGCAGAAGGTATCTAAGTGATCTTTCAATAAACTGCTGAGGTTCAAGGTGAAAGGGGTCTTCCCCACTGAATCCATTTATTCATTCTTGTGGCTGCTATTGAGACACCTTGACAACTATCACAAAGAGGAAGGTCAAGATCTCTTCTCACTGATCCCAGTGTGTAGGACATGGAATAATCAATTAAAGTTGTGACAACCCAGGTTCAGGCTAAATATCAGGAAAAGTTTCCTCACTGTCAGAGCAATATGACAGTGGTACCAGCTGCCTAGTGAGGTTGTGAGCTCTCCCATACTAGAGACATTCAATAAGAAACTGGACAGCCATCTGAGTGGGGTGGTTTAAACTGGTGTCCTATAACAGCAGGGGTTGGACCCAATGACTTTCATGGGCCCTTCCAACTCTACTATTCTATGATTCTGTGTTTCTGTGAATCTATGATTGGGCACTCCTGATCAATGACAGAATTTTTTGTAGCTTTACATAATATTGACATCCTCCAGAACCTCTCCCATGTTTCATAGCCATTTTCACAGCTCCTTTTAAAGAAAAAACACAATATTTTCCTGGATGTTGCCTTTATTTGCTACATCAACCTAGTGTATTTGTACAATTCTGCTCCATACTGCAGCACAACCATGTGCTATGTAATGGAACATACAGAAAAGCAGAAAGGAAAGTTCACACAGAAAACCAAGCTCAAGGTAAAGGGTCATTCTTCCTCTTGCAAAGAAAATGGAAGATGCAACCTCAGTCAACATCTCAAGCACAGAATCCCTTATTCTCAGAAGCATATGGATTTTTATTCTTTTTCTTTCTTAAATATGCGGTATACCACCCAGACAGCTTTGGCTATTGGGCAGTAGAGCAATTTAATTAACCAATTAACTAAAATAAAATTACCTTCTTCCCCTATTATTCTTTTGCCTAAACTCATAGTCTTTTGCCAATCTACGTAATATGTAGTTCCAGCGGGAAGTGAGTGAGCCTAGAAATTGCTCACTGGGGTGTTCTGGTCATGCATCCACTACCAGTCAATCCCTAATCATGAAGAAATGTAGAACAATAACATTGAATTATGGCATTATCAAACTCAAGATCTGTCTCCATAGCAAATTATGTTACAGGTGTAACATGAACTGGTTGGTAACTCCAGGAGGCAGGGTTAATTGACATACCATGTAAAATACTGGAAAAAACAAGTGCCAGCACTACAGGAAGCTGGTGCCCAAGGTCAGGGGAGGCAAGGCTCAATTCTTGTTATGCATAAGGAAGAGATGTCATAAATTATGCCCCAAGAACACAGGAGATACCTGCAGTGAGGGGCAAATGGTCTGCATCAAGAGTCAATAATTGCCCATCACCTCATGACTCAGCTGACTCAAGATGGGGTAGGGAATAAAGTCCAGGGCATGGAAAGGGTCAGGGTTCCTCTTCCAGAGGAGGTTCTACTTTTGCTGCCATTACTCCATGCAGAAGAATGTTGTGCTTCCTATCCTGTGTTGCCTGTGCCAGAAGCTGGTGTAGTATTTGAGTGCATAGCTGAGGCTAGGCTGAGTTTTGTTATTTTCTGTGTCCAAATGGGCCAACAAGGCCTGGGAACTGGGGGCTCTTGGCTGACTGTAAACTTGCTACTGCTTTCCAAATTCCCCTTCCCTTTTCCCTCCCTGCTTTCTCCTTTTTACCCTTTTAGGTGTAATTTAGTACCCCTCATCCCTATATTTTATTCTTTTAATAAAGCTAATTTTCCACAAAGATTGGGTCTGTTATGTGCTCAGTACAGTGTCCTGCCCAGGGTTCTGGGACCAGGAAGTTTCTGGGTGAGACTTCAGCCCATGTAGCTGTGGGTATGGGGAATCCTAATCAGTGTTCTGCTACTGCAGGATCCTAATATATTGTCAGTCCTTTTGTGGCATCATAGCACATGTTCTGTAACTCCAGCTCAAATAGTGCTATCTGTTGCAATGAAATTTCATGGCTGTTTTATACTGATTTGGATACAATTCTGAATTCCGCCTTTGTACATGTCTCATGTTATTCTTTAGAAATCAAATCTTCATAGTTCAATTGTTCATGGTGCAATTGCAGTGGAAAGGGTACCTCAAAGAGACTATGTGAAGGAGGAATTCTAGTTACTGATCAATAGATTCAGCAATCTCTTCCTTCATGTCATACAATTATGTGGCATTGCCAGTTTGCACTCAAACTGTAATGAGAACCAACCAAAGTGTAGATCATAGAATTGAAAGGGGCCAAGAAGACCACTAAGTGCAACCCCATGCTGGTGCAGGATGCTAGTTACACCATCCCACTCAGATGGCTGTCCAGTTTCTTTCTGAATGTCTCTAGTGTGGAAATGCCCACAGCCTCTCTAGGCAACTGGTCCCACTGCCCTATTGCTCTGAAAGTTAAGAAGCAGGTAATTTCCTCAGGTTTAATCGCTTTAACAGCTTGCATTATTTCAGGATGGTGATAAAGAAAAATTCTCTCCATATTCTTCTTTGCAAACAAAATAAATCTACATTTAACAGGAAAGTAACTGTCAGTTATAATCAACCACAAAGAGGCTCTTCATATTATTCCAGTTGCCTGGATTCATGTAATATGAAACCCCCTCCAAATTATATAAACTAATACACACACACACACATTATATATAAAAGGCTATAAACAAATGTCAGATATGGAAACTCCAATAATAAAATAAAATTAGTTGATGCATCATTTGTGATCTTACTCTAAGGAAGACAAAGTCTTGTTCTTTTAAGAGCCTCCTTTCTGTAGCCCTCTGATCTTGCAAGCGTTACACTTGCTTCCAACCAGGGCTTTTTTTGTCATAGAACGCACCGGAACGGCGTTCCGGCACCTTTTTTTGACGGATTTTTCCATGAGATTGTGAATCGCCCTGTCGGGCGTAGCAGATCGGCAGCAAAAAGCATTAAAATAGTGCCTGCGGGCTGCGTGTGTGTCCGCGCTGCTCGTGAGGGCGGTGCTCGGCTCGGGACGCTGCTTTTCCCCTACTACTCCTTCTGGGCCAGCCTTCCAGCCCGCAGAACCAGAGGACGATAGAGAGGAAGAAGGATCCAGGCCTCGCCCGGGCACGGCGAGCGTGGGCAAGCGGGGGCGCCCAGAGGCGGGTGAGGGGCGCCTGGCGGGGAGCCGCAGGAGATGCCGGAGGGGGGTCGTGGAAAGGAGCATTTCCCCCTGCCTTGGGAATTTGGTTGCTCTACTGCCTCTGCTGGGACCAAAACCAAACGCTGCCCCTATGAGGTTTACCACGCTGCGCCCACAACTGTGAAGGAGGAAGGACACAGAGGGCACGTTTGCAAGATCCAGTGCATGAAAACGAGTGCGGTGTAGGAGGAGGCATTTGAAATGAAGACCCGCATCGGAGCAGGGCCATGGCTGCTGTGGGGCTGGCTTTTCCTCGTCGCCTCTCTAGAGGGTCAGGCTGAAGGTCTCTTTATATTTCCTTGGTGTCGCAACAGGGCTTTCTTCTCGCTCATACCTGCCCTTTCCCCGTTTCAAAAAAAGTTGGTGAATTGAAGATCTTTTTTAGTGTAAAAGTGTGACCCCCAAGAGGTGAGTTCCGGCACCTTTTTTTTTTTTACAAAAAAAGCACTGCTTCCAACATAGGTTATGAGAGAGCAGTTATACAAAGCTCTAGGCATGTGACTTTTAACTGGTCAATAGCAGATGCTTGGCACACATATCCCAGAAAGATAGATATGGGATGATGGAAAGCTGTGTGGAATAGCACAAAGGTTTGTATCACAAACACTCCTATAAATAACATTTCAGTTTGTGTCTTACCAAAGAGAAACCCATGCCCAGAATATGAGGTGAGAATTTACTTCCAAAGAGTTAATATAGATTTTCTCTTTCACTGAGTTAATATAGACCAGCCTTCCACACTGTGAAGCACTCCAGATATGTTAAAATAAAACTTCCACCATGGTCACTGGCTGAAAGTGATGGAAGTTACAGCCCAATATATCTACTGGACATTAGGCTGGACAATGATCTACCTAACTAGATTGAGTAGCTATCTTCACCAGAGTAGGTGCGTTTAAAACTCAAGAAGTTTAAACACAAATCATCCATCCATGAGTAAAACTTCCTGTCAGTCTTACCCAGTGAAAATCTGGGCATTATATTCTAACACAGTCAGTGAAATATAGTCAGCTCTGACTTCGTGACAGTTGTTTATTTTCCTTACATTTCATTAGCCAATTTCCCAAGAATTAATTTTTATTTAATTGAATTAATTTCTAGACATCGCATTAGCCAAAATGGCTCTTTGGGTGGTTTACAGATTAGGAAACCCAGAAACTGTCACTTTTGACAATGAATATCCAACATCACAGTTACTGTTGCATTTTTAATACAAGAACCTTGTAGCTGATTTAAGCTGGCTACCCTGAGATTTGTTAGGTTTTTTCTTCAAATTATTAAATACAAAGGGAAAATAAAGAAATTGCAGCAGGATAAGCTCGGGGTAGTTTGCCTAACTGCCCATTTTATTTCTGATGGCTCATTAAACAAAAGAAAATAGCATGGAATTCAGAGAATACATTTAGCCTGCACAAAGGACTTCATTGGCTATGTAACAAGAGCCAGCAGGTCTGTATTCAAACAGATAATCCAAAAGGAAGAAGATAACAGCAACCTGAGTTTGGATACAATGTTTTAATATTAAATTACTCCTCCATGCACCTTGCCAAGGCATTGTTCCTGAAGAATATGAACAGCTAGGCTGTCATCCCTGCCCAGTTCCCTTTGCTATCTAGAACTTCCCACTAAACATTAAGTTTCTTTCAAAGCCCCCTCCTTCCATTAAGGTTTAGCTCCCACCACCTGCAGCTGTGGCTGCTGAAATGACACTGGTCATCATTATAAAGGCATACACCTCTTTCCTTTCAAAAGAACTGACATTTTGGTAATGGGGGGAAGGGCCTAGAAATAAAAAGTAAATAAAGCCTGAGCTGTTAAACAGATAATACTACCATATCATTTAAAGCATCTCCACACAATGTGCATTATTTACTCCTATCAAGCCCCCTCCCCTCAAGAGTATCTCAAACCTTCTCACTTACCCAGTGAAAGGATGGCTCATCTTTGCAGAATGGCTTTTATTTTTGGTTGATGCAAAGGCAAAAAAGGTACAGCCTTTGATGTTAAAAACTGGGTGCTTTTAGAAAAGAGCACTCATGTTAAAGACTGACTGCTCTCTGCCTTGGCTAGGCTCTCTCAAGGAATCAGCTGGCAAATCCCAGCCTTGCTCCAGCTTACTGTACCAAGACATCTCCCCTTGTTGCTAAGGGAGAGCCACGTGATAATGCTTTGAAAGAGGAGGGCACAAAAATTTCTGTTAGGCCAATGAAATTGGGAGGATGGTAGAGGTTTCTCAGCTGATAGGGGAAAACGAGCTGCCATTTGTACAGTGTTGCAAGCAGGTTCCTCAGGTGCCTGTAACCTGACACAAATCTATACACACACACACAAGCCAGGCAGTTTCTCTTTGAGCTACAGATACCTGTGGGAGCTTGAGAGAGTGAATTAAAATAGCTCTAGCTTTTAGGTCTGTGTACATGTCAAAATTTACTAAGTGCACAGATCGGTACAGGAGGCATTCAGAAATGTGTGCCTATTATATTACTAATTTTTAAGGTTCAGAAATCAACATAGTTGGTCAGCTCCATTCACAATATGTGTTCTGGGCAGTTTAGATTAATTCCATTGTGCTGTGTACCAGCCAAATTTAGGCAAGGATATATAATCCAGGAGTTGTTGGACTCTGCCTGAAATCATGTCCCACAAGGCAGTTATCTGTTTGCATGAAAGAGAAAGCAAATGGAAGCAAACTACAACAAAGGGGAGAAAACCAAGCAGTCCTTGGTACTACACAGTATCATAGGCATACAGTGCATTGTACCTTTCAGGATTAGATAGGCAGGTCCTGCCTTATAAATTATAATGGGCAATGGGGATAACACAAGGAAAGGAAAGAAACATCTAAGAGGGAGATGTGGACAAATGCTTAACTACAGTTGGAATGATAATTAAAAGGGCAATCAAATACAATCACCACTGGTATCTTTTATGTTAGACTGCAGAATCAGGAACAATTCCATGTTCTATTTTAGTTGCCTCACAGTAAAATGATAGGCAGGGGGGATCACAGGTCTACACAGGTTATGTCAAAGATCGGCCGAATTGAACATCTTATGCTTGAAGAAAAGTTGTTTGGGAATTTTCAATTCACTAAAAAAGCAATGTGGTGGGAATGTTATCAGTATGTAAATTGATCATGTAGAAAAAGTATATATGGAGGAACTCAGTGGTGCAGTTCTGTAAGAGTCTCTGGCCTAGACTCTATAACCCTGCCTTCCCTTCCGATACTAACATAATACTTTAGATCATTAAAAATATAGCAAGCCAACTCTGCTGTGTTTGTGGAGCTCCTGCTCTTGTAGTTGTCATCTGGTTAGCTACTGTGTGAAGCAGGATGATGGAACAGAGAGACCTCTGATCTGCTCTAGCTGGGCTTTTATGTTGCATTACATTCACTTTCATTTCCTTCTCCATAGATTAGAGAAGGAATACACACACCTTCAGAGACAGAGATGCTTGACTTTCTTGCTGCATCTGAAGTCAGTGCAAGATGAGAACCTCCACCCTTCTCCTCTGCCTGGGAGGAATATGTGGGCTTTTGCTTGCCCCATTTGCACCTCAGAAGCATTTAAGAAGCAGTTGAATTTCAGCCCTCTTCATGCATCTATTACCTGAAGTGGGTCCATATAATTAAAAAGGGCAGGCTGCATTGATAGGTCTACACCAAATGTTACACAGCTCTTAGACTCTCCTTAATAACCACATGTCTGAGCTGGTTACAGATACATTTATTGCCCTTTACAGGAATATTCAAAGTTCCAGGACTGCATACATAAGGTTTCTTGTCTCAGACATCTATACTCAACTCATGGGAACCAGAGGTGGAATGCTATATGACCTTACATTTGGGGCCAGCAACAAATCCTATTTCTTTTTGCTGATAAAGCCTCTCTCAAGCGTTTTAACACATGTAGGGAAATTTTTAATGTTCAAATTCTGGTTTTAGAAAAAAAAAACCTAGGGACTTACACTTGCAGTTGGGCCAAGCCTAAAGTTCGAAATGTCAGACAAGACTCAAACCCTTTCTTCTGAGTGGGTAGGATTATGGTATACCCAAATTTGGCCTAATACCACCACAAGGCAAACATTGCAGGATGCCTGATAAGCAAAAGGCCACATAAGAAAGGTAGCTTCAAGGAAAGATATGAAGAGACCAAATAAGCAAGTTGGCACCACACTGGAAAAAGGAATGTTACACATGGGGATCTGTAAGAAAGAATGGGCAGTTTAAGGAAGAAGGGTTTATTTGATCAGCTTAAAGAGTTAGAACTGCAGTAGCAAAGGGCAGAGGCATAAGGTGAAACAAAGCTATGAGGTAAAGGTCCTAGAAAGCTTTTAAGGAGTAAAGTCGAGTTTGTGCTGGATATAGAATAGGTGGGATGCCCATGGAGTGATCTGAGGAGGAGATGGTTTAAGACAAGGTAAAAGTATTTGGCAGCAGAGCTTTGGATGCAGATGAGAAGTCAGGTATGATAGGAGAAAGTCAGGCAGAAAATGATTGCAATAACCAAAGCAGGAAATGATACAATTTTAGCCAAGGGACAGAGAGGAATAGACAGGGCTATAAAAGAAGATGTGACACAAACAGGCAACTGGTTCGATGTAAGGAACGAAGGAGAAGGAAAAATCAAAGATGGAGCCAAAACTTTGTGCCTAGGCTGAGCAAGGTCACAACTTAGTCTGTTGATACATTTTAGGCAGATGGAAAATGTGGGCAGGCTTGGGAGGAAAAGTTCTACATACTGGATTTGAGATAGGACATCCTAGTAGTTGTTTTTGGAGTACATGATACAGCTACAGCTGAAGGTAGGGAAGTTCAGGTCTGGCCTGAATGAAAGGCCAGGTCAGGCCTGAATGAAAGACACATGAAAAACCATAAAAAAAACTTAGCTAGATCACATTAAGGTCCGTGATAGAAGAGTGGCAGGCCAAAACTGTGCCAATTGTGTCAGGGAGGAAGGCAAAAATATGGAATTAAATGGAGGAGGAAGAGATCTCGCCAAAGGATTAGCTAGGTCTTAGCACATATGTGGTACTGAAAACCATGCAAGTTGACAAAGTCATTCAAGGAAATCATGCAGACAAAGCGTATCAGGAGGCCAGAAATTCAACTTTGATTAATGAATTGGAGGTAACAAGAATGGTTTGACCTGCTTGAAAGCGATGAGAAAGAAACCAAAAAGACAAGAGGTCTCACTGGAATTTCCTTTCAAGGCCACTCATCCTTTGATCATTTTAATGCCAAATACCCAGCTCTCTCAATCTCTCCTTATATATCATCCCTCTCAAAACAGTTACCATTCTTGTGACCCTGTGCTGAACCAATTCTAACCTACCTATGTCTCTCTTATAATGTGGAGCAGAATTGGATGCAGTATTCCAGTTGTAGGTGCACCAGAGTCATGTAGAGCGATAACAACACCTCTCTAGATCTGGAAGCCATGCTTCTGGCTAAACCAAAGGTAGCATTTGCTTTCATAACCACTGCATCACACTGTAGGCTCTTGTTCAACCAGCTGTGGACAAGTATCCCAAGATCCCTTTCACAAGGGCTGTACTCCAGCCACTTGTCCCCAATCCTGTACCTGTGAAACCTGTTCCTGTGTCCCCCATGCAAGACCTTGCACTTATCCACATTGAATGCTCTTCTGTTGTCCCCCGCCCACTTCCACAACCTAGCCAGATCCTTCTGGATCCTTCTGGATCTGAGTCACCTGCTGATCAGTTGTGGCCAAAACCCCCACTTTGTATAATCTGCAAATTTAGTCAGCAGACTAGTTATCTCCTCTTTCAGGTAACTCATAAAAGGGTGGAACAGAATTCAGTCCCAGAACTGATCCCTGGGGAACTCCACTCATCACCATCCACTATCCTGATGATTCCCCACTGATAGTTACCCTCTGCCTGCAGTCCATCAACCATGTCCTAATCCATAGGACATTGATCTATCCTAAAGCTCAACAATTTCTTGACCAGGATATCATGCAGCACTTTGTCAAAGGCCTTGCTGAAATCCAGGCAAATCATATCTACTGCATTCCCTACATCTAGCTACCTTGAAACCTTGTCATAGAATTCCACAAGTTTGTCTGGCAGGACCTGTCTTTATGGAAAGCATGCTGCATGAATGACAACCTCCCATCCCTATCTAGGGTTTTTAGAGCTTTCCCTATTATGAACCTTTCGATCATCTTTCCCAAAATGGGCATAAGGTTAACTAGCCTATAATTCCCTGTATGCCCTCTGTTACCCTTTTTGAAAATTGGAACCACTGATGCCACCATCCAACCCTCCTGAACTTCTCCAGTTTTCCACAAGGCCTCAAAAATGTAGGCCAATGGACATGAGATCACCCCTGCCCATTCTTAAGGTACCTTTGGGTGTACTCCATCCTGGCCCGGTTTCTTTGTAGCATCCAGGGTCCTGAGGAAATACTCAACGCCTAGTGAGGTGTCTCCAATCTGTGCCCTCATTACCCCAGTCACATCTAGCCCTCCAGGTGGAACTTCCCCACCCTCTTTGGAAAGAACACAGAAGCCAAATAATCATTTAACATCTGTGCCTGCTCCCTTACATCAGTTACCAGAACTGCTCCTTCCATTTTAACCAGCCCCACCACCTGTCTCCCCTTCCTCTTCCTATTTACATGATGGTAGAAGCATTATTTTGTTGCCCTTGACATTCTTTGCAAGTCTGTTTATAATCAGTTTGAGCCTTGCGAAGAATCCTTTTGCATCACACTGTCTCTTCCTGGTAAATCCTTTTGTCCACTTGCCCCAGTGTCCATTTCCTGTGGTGGTCTCTCTTCTTTCTAATCCCTCTTACCACCTCTGCTAAGACTTTCTGTTTTGGTAACCAGTGGTATCATTAAGGCTTGTGACTCCAAGATCTTTCTTTTTAGAGCCATCTACCCTTCCTGAACTCCCTTCCCTTCCAGTACCCTCTCCCAGAAAACTTCCCCCAGCCTAGCCTTTAATTGACTGAAATTGGCCCTCGTGAAGTCCCAGCTCCTAGTACTTGACCTAACACTCATCCTTGTTCCCCTGATCTCAAAGCATAGGATGGAGTGGTCCCTCACATCCAGAGCAACCCTAAGAGGTCAGTTCCAGCATAATTTCTACTCATCGTCTCTTGCAGAAGATTGCCAGCTCATAGCCATGCATGAGCTCTGAGAGCCACTGCACTGACAAGCACTCTAGAATCACAATCCACATGTTGTCTCACCATGACTAGTTGCTGTTTTGACAATTGCACTGCCTCCCCAGTGAAGATTCTGGCAAGATCTTTTTGCTGGTCTGGAAGGAAAGAGGCAAGCAACTCCATTTTCTGCCATAGGAAGTATGGGTACTGAGCCATCGTGGTCTTGTAATTAGAAATTCAGAGTCCAAGTCCCATGGCTGAATAGATTTGGCGAGACATCACATCCCTGTTTCAACCTTCACAGTCAGCCAGTGCAGTGTGCTCTCAATTCTGCTGTCTTGTCGTGAGTATGCTTGGATGAGATTCCCAGGTGCGCATGGGAGATGGAGGGCTTTGGTGGGAATGGCGGCTCAGACTCAGGAGAGGAGGAGTGAACAACTGAACCAGCTGTGGCTCAGAGCTCTCACTCTGATATTGGAGTTGTTGAGACTAGCGAGGCCCTGGTTCCCAAACTTTCCCAGTGAGCCTGCCCGAGCCAGCTCTGGATCAAAGCACTTCAAGGACAACCACAGAGCCCACCCACACCCCTCCTGATTGTGGGAAAGAAGCTGGTGAGAACAGGCTGGGGAGGGGTTCTTGGAAGGAGAATTTAACACCCCATGAGATGTGGACGCAAGGGCCCATTGACATACCTGCCAGCTAGACCAATTAGGGACTCAATGGGAAGAACATAGGGGTGCTCACTTCCATAGTGTGCCCTCTCCAGAGACTGGCCCCAAAGGGTTCATAAGTAAAACTTGGGGTGAAGGTGGGCAGAGTGAGGGGTCAATTTTCCACCTGGAGTGTGTGATTCAAGGCTTGTGAATATGTTATTTCTGTATGGAATAAAGACTCTTCTAATAATTGCTGAAGTGCCTGCCTAATTTGGGAGAGGATGCCTAGTCATGACATGTCCTTGGGTCAACTTGATGACAACCAAGTTCAGATGGGGATGCTGCAAGAGGAATGGAATGTCTTGCTCCCTGACCTTGTACCTCACCAGGTGGGAGGATGCCGGATGTGAGTGACTGGGTAATTCCCAGGGCTCCATCATCGCCTGGCATAGCATAGAGATCAGCAGTCAGGGCACTGGGACTGCATCTTCCATCCTGATAACATTGTAGATGTTATCCAGGTCTAGATTTGTGTGTTGTTGACATACGCACTAACAACTCAGAGAAATATTCCATACTCTCTCCCGGCGATCCCAGGCCCTTAGTCAATACCATAAGGTCAGGCAAGGTGGAGACTAGTCTGTAGATTCTGAATCAGAGTCAGAAATGTAAGCTGCACTTGAAGAAGACAAATGTGCCGGTGAGTCTTCTTCCACGTGGTGAGGTGCAATAGTCAACGCCTCTCGAGATGTAGACAGTAGGTCTGTGGATTATTGTGGTCTATGGTGTGGAGGTAGTGGGTATGGGTATCTGTAAGGTGGAAGGTATTCCCATGGATATCCATGTCCATAAGATGCATATGGAAGAGGCATCCAATATTGAGTTCTTCTCAGGTTCGAATGGAGGAGGTAGTCTTCTAATTGAGCCCAGTGAGGTCTTAGGCGACAGTTGCCCATAGAGAGTTGGAGTGAGAGGATGTTACATCTGCTCCTGGAGCTCCTTGGCCATCCATACCGATTGCTAGACAGTACCGGGAGTGTATGGGAGACTCCTGGATCTCCCCTTCTGAAATGGAGGTAGGTAGCATCGGCTCTGGTCTCTGGAGATCAGCTGGGCTGACAAGCGCTTGTGGAAACAGTCTTGGAGATGGACTCCAAGTACAGTGTGGGGAACCTCAATTGGGTGAGGAACATCCTTCTGTACCGAATGAGAGTAGTGTTTCTTTTTCTTGTCCAGTTTCTCCTTTCTGGGACACTTTCGAGATGCTTCCTTTTCTCCTTATGTTTTTTTAGGAGATTGAGACTGTTCTGAGTGCTCTTTGGTTGATTTAGCACTCTTGTCAGGCTTGCCACACAAAGGGGTGCCTCCTTCAGCTGTTGGAGGGCCAGCAGATTTGTCAGCGGTAACCTCTCTCATCACTATCAGGGCTCTATCCCAGAGCTCTTTCTTGAGACTGTCTTCACAGTTCTTTCAAGGCTGTTTGGTGAAGGTTTGACAATGGACACATTTGTTCACACGATGACCTTCCTCAAGGCAGAGTAAGCAGAGCGAATGGTTGTCAGTCCACATTGCTCCACATTGTGCACACCTTCTAAAAGCAGAATGCTGCACTGTTGAGGAGAAAGAGAGTTTAGCGAAAGAAGGAGAAAGATGATAGACTTTAAAACAAATTGTGAGGGGATTAAAAAGGCTTGTGTGGGGAAAGGAGGCTTAGGGGAGGGATATGGTGAGAGACAGGTTTATAGAAGTTTGTGGAGAGGGAGAAAGATTTTAAGGATTTTAAAGACTGGATAGCTAAAGGAGAAGTTCATGAGGGAAATCAAAAGCAATGAGAGAAACCAAGGTACAGCAAACAGTGGTTGAAATTGGACTGGCAATATGCCTATTTATACAAGGGCATAGTTGGTGGGCATAGTTCCCACCAAAAATGTTACTAGCTGAGAGAATCTTCCTGAAAACAGGCACTGTGCAAATGCAGCACCCACATGTGTGATGAACAGAGACCACAACAAAGGAGTTATAAGTTATAAATGGCTGTCAAGTCAGATTGCAAAAGGTGATCTCCAAAAAATAAAGCGAAAGATAGCTATAGCAAGTTTAAAAGGGTTCACAATCATGGCAGAGAAAGAATACATAGTGGATTTAGCCACTAATCCCCAGAGATACAGAGTGGGGAAAGGAGGACAACCTGCTGTGACCTTGATTGTTGGGTACCCTATAGATTGTGCAATGAAGAATCAACACATCATTGGTTCTGCACAGGATAGGTTAGCATGACATGAGAATGTGCCCAATGATATTATTCTCTGGTGGTAGTCATTGAGGAAGAAATACAAGATTGCATATCTAAACAAAATTTTATTCTCTCTACCAGTCCCTTCCTGCAGCCTAACCGTATACATTTTCCTTTAAGTACTCTTCAATAGTGGATGGTATACTTTAATCTCTAACTGGGCCAATATGTTTCAGTTCTAACTTTAGGTTTTGCACCCTGGTACATATGTATCCAAGAATAAAGTAAGGACATGCTTCCAAAAATTCATAAATACAAAGTACATTCAAAATAACCACTAATGGAATTTTACTGGGGAAATACAAATGTAAAGCTATATTTCCAGTTTTCTAAAAATAATATGAGGGAACAAGAAAAGTTGTGAGAGGGAAATCTTCACTGATTCACTGCATTTACTGATGTTCTTGCTTTTCACAGCAATTTTCCATGCAGCAGTCCCAGTGTGAGCTTGACAAATGAGCACTAGACATTTATGATATGTGCTGAAAAGATTTAGCAATTAAAGTACTTTCACAGTGTTGGCAAAACTGGTTTGACTCCAAAGGATTGGTGTCACTAATGGGAAAAATATTAAAATTACCATCAAAAGACAGTTCACTGATACACTGGCCACTGTGAGTCAGTATTGCTGTATTCAGACCCAACATTAAACCACAGTATAACATGACAAGAAAGTGTCAGGTATGTGTATCCCCATTTCCTTTTCCACTGTGCCCACAAAGAGGACACCCTAAGTTTGCAGTTCTGTTAACCACTGTTTGGCATGGCATAGAATGAAGCCTTTATTTAATATTAACTTTCATTAGCTGAAAGAAAATAGCCTCATTTACTATGGTATGAAGTTGGATTTTTTGAACAAGTCATTATTTCTGAACTTTTTCAGTGCCACAAAGAGAAGGGGAAGAACATGGAGGCCCAAAGCTCATTGCAACTTTCTCATAATGCTAATACATGGTTTTGTATTTTAATGAGGCTGGTAGAAATTGTGGTTATGTATACACTTATCATACAATGGAGGACAGTGGCTGTTTGTTTGCAGGCTGATAATTGTGTCTTTCTTTTTTCAGAAAACCAAGGCTGTAGGAGCTGGGTGTAAAAGTATATGGATGTACATGTACTACTCCAGAACCTCCCCCCACCCTGCCCCCAGAATGTACCCTGCACAAAAGCACTAGCCACTGTAGAAAATAGAGTTTCATCCAATTAATATACAGGTTCTCCTGGAGATAAGGTTCTCTAACAGATGTTGTACCTTGCCAATATGCCTCGCTGCATGAAACAAGTGTGCTCATGAATGCATAGTTCTACCATTCTTTCTCTTTATTATTATAAGAAGAAGAATTAGCAGTAGTAGTAATAGTATTTTGAAGTAAGAGGATTAAGGAACAACATTCTGTAGTCAATAAATATGAATGGTGATACTTACTTTTCTACACAGACCCAAATGCACATTCAGCATTTTTGTGAGGGAAAGGGAACTGGAGCATGATACAGCTCCACCACTTGGAATCAGAAGAAAAGACATCTTTTACAAGAACCAAAGAAGAATGAACCGTGTAGCATTTACATGAAGCATTTAATCTATTCCAAGTGCAAATAAAATTAATATATTTCTTGTCCAAATTAGAGCCTATCACATCTGTTGTATCTTGTGCTTGAATCACATTTTTTGGATTATTACAAACCTGGTTACATACGCACTGGTCAGTATTTACATGATTACTGCAGAGACACTCGACAGTATGATTTAGCATGTAAGGAGTATCATCTTCCCCAAAGCACCCTTGCTATATATTAGGTCCTTGTGAGCCTCTGCCACCTTCTCCATTGGGTATTCAGGGCCTACCACTGGGTTCAGCCAGCCAGCCTCTATGCCTGCAAGAACTGCTGCTGCACACTCATGCATCTCTTCCTAAACAGAGAAGATAACATTTTAATTCAAGCATCAAAGAAAGATATTTCTGTTGTAAACATTGATTCAGACTACACAGCCAGAATTTTTCTCATGCACTGAGGCTTTCCACTCCCTTCTGCCACCAAAGCATATTATTTCTGTGAAGATGAATTGGGAAAAGCATGTATGTGGCGCAGAGGGCTGCACTGGGAATGGGGCATCAGTGGATGCCTTTTCCCAATAAATTACAGTTCTCTCTTACAGTGTTCCAGAAGCTTTGAAAACCTTAGAAACAGTTTTTTTGCAGAAGCAAGGAGGAAGATGGCAGAAAATCCTCACAGCACATGTTGAATTTTACTAATGCAGCTCCAAACCAAAGTTAGAAGGTTTTAAGAATTTTCTATCTCTATATATGCATTGAGGAAAGAAGTCACAAAGCATATGCTATCCCTACTAGCAAAATCAACTCCTGAGATACTAATGGGGAAACATCATTCCACTGAAAAGCTCAAAAATCCTGTACCAGGAGTAAACAGCTCCTGAGCTATATGTAAAATTCTCAGACAGTAAATTTTTATGTAAGTAACTGATGCGTAGAAGGGACAGATCAGGGATAAAAGGACTTCACATGTTTGGAATCAATCAGCAGAGACTGTGCTATAGGAAACGTTTACTGCCAATCTAAATGAATTATGTTGTATTTTTTACCTTAGACGAAGAGAATAAAGAAAGTCCTCTGATGCTTGATTCTTTCTGCATAATATCCCTTGGATTTATCTCAATGGGACCCCGACTACCCACTATCTGTCAAAAAAAAAAAAAGACTTAAAAGATGAAATATTTGAAGCTTCAAGTTCTACAATAAGTTCTCATTAAAAAGGTGAAGCACACACTTACCATAACTCTTCCTCCACTTGACAGGAGTTGCAAGTCATTAGCAAGATTGACATTAGCCAACATTTCCATTATCACATCTATGCCCTGGGCACCAGCTTCTTCCTACATAATAGATTGATTAGATGTTCAGTATCACAAAATAATGGAATTTGCAAATTATCTTTCATAGCATCCTTTATATCAAAGGTATTTACAAGCATGATAAAACTATATAACAAAACACATAATACAATATGATCACAAAAATACCAGAATTAGGTAATTTTTAAAAACCTGAAACCAAATTAAAAGCAGAAAACAGCAAATGTAAGTTTAAAGTTTGCAGAAAAATGAAAAATAATGGCCCCAGGAAATTTCTATGGGGAGGTTATTTAGCAATTACAGTGCCACCGTTAAAAAGGCTGTCCCATATAAACTTACATGAAGGTGAGACAGAGCAGAAACTCTCATCTTAATTGGCAGATAGGCTCCCCTATGATACAGCACTAAGATATTTTACTGCAACAGGTTTGAACCCTAAAAAGTCAGGCCTGGGTCTCTAGCTCTTTAAAATACTCCTTCACTTGACATTAAATTGTACTTGCTTACAATAATACAATACACCTTTAGTCAGCATTTCCCTGACCCTGAGAATCTGCTTTCATGAAACTAAGGAGCTTTCCTTTTTGATATTAAGATGGCACAGAGAACACACACACACTGCACAACTGCAGCCTTGAATGTTCCTTATCAGCCATTGCTTCTGCAGGCAAAAGGCAGTCATCAGCCTATGTGATGTCAAACAGAGATGAAACCTTGGCCATCCAGACAAGAATACTCCTTACTAGTTCACTGTACTTCATTATTTTAGCACCTCTGTAAATAGTAGTATCAAAACTATTCTAGTAATTATGTCTTTTAATTGTATAGAATAGTGCACACATACATTACAACCACAGGATTGTAATCTATAAAAGCTAGTCACTTACTCTGTGCTCTGGTTCAGACTACTTTCAAGGGGGTTTCTGCTGTTTCTATCAGCTGACTGGAATCCTGCCTTGCAGAAGTCCCCACTGCATGGAGTAAGAGGCTACTGCTAAATGTTTTGGCAGTGTAGCTAGCATTTGAGAGATGGGAGTACCAGACCATCTTATTTGTCTCCTGAGAAACCTGTATGCAGGTCAAGAAGCAACAGTGAGAACTGGACATGGAACTACTAATTGGTTCAAAGTTGGGAAAGAAGTATGGAAGGCCGCCCTGCCTATTTAACTTATATGCAGAATACATCATGTGAAAGGTCAGGCTAGATGAATCACAAGTTGGAATTAAGATTGCCGGGAGAAATATCAACAACCTCAGATACGCAGATGATACCACTCTAATGGCAGAAAGTGAAGAGGAACGAAAGAGCCTCTTGATGTGGGTGAAAGAGGAGAGAGCAAAAATTGGCTTGAAACTCAACATTAAGAACACTAAGATCATGGCATCCACTCCTATCACTTTCTGCCAAATAGATGGGGAAGAAATGGAGGTAGTAACAGATTTTATTTTCCTGGGCTCCAAGATCACCACAGACGGTGACTGCAGCCTAGAAATTTAAAGACGCTTGCTCCTTGGGACGAAAGCTACGGCAAATCTACATACCATACTGAAAAGCAAAGTCATCACCCTGCCAACAAAAGTTCGTATAGTCAAAACTATGGTTTTCCAGGTTGCAATGTATGGCTGTGGAAGCTGGACCATAATGAAGACTGAGCACCAAAGAACTGAGGCCTTTGAATTGTGGTGCTGGAGATGACTCCTGAGAGTCCTTGCACTGCAAAGAGAGCAAACCAGTCAATCTTAAAGGAAATCAACCCTGACTGCTCTTTGGAAGGCCAGATACTGAAGATGAAACTCAAATACTTTGGCCACCTAATGTGAAATAACAACTCATTGGAGAAGACCCTGATGCTGGCAACGATTGATGGCAAAAGAAGAAGGGGTCGACAAAGGATGAGGTGGCTAGATAGAGTTACTGGGGCAGTGGATGTGAGCTTGGGTGGACTCCAAAGGATGGTGGAGGACAGGAGAGACTGGAGGAATGTTGTCCGTGGGGTCGTGAGGGGTTGGGCATGACTGCAACTAACAACAACAACAACAAAAGCTAGCATTTGACTATTATTGCAATAATAAATAATCTCCTTCTTAGTAAATCTGGCATTGGCATAACACTCTCTGGAAATCTTTAAAAAGAAAAACTACTGCCAGGGCAACACAGACACAATCCCAGAGCTTCTACTTTTCACTAAAAAGTAACAATCTAGGTGCATGCCAATCAAACTTCATCCATTAGCTAGAGAAGGAGTAGTTGTAGAGAACTTGCTTGTCCCTTCCCAGAAAGCACACTCCACTCCAACTACCAGCTACCCTGATACTGCAGAGGTGAGAAGCACCCTCTGGCCTCTATCCAAGCAAGGCCACATGGAAGGTAAAATCAGCCTACCCCCAGCCTGGTGTACATGCCTGCTTACAATTCACCACTTTGTTTTGGCACTGTCAAACTGATCTTGCTGTTCCATCTGAATGGGCCATATAAATAATAATCTAACTGAGAATTATGTGAACTAATACCAGCAGAACAAGTTATTTAAGCCAAAGGTAATAATGCTATCAGCACCACTTTATTGCAACATTCTTCACAAATTCATTCAGAAAGACACTAATTGAAACTAAAGAGTTTCAATTTTAAGACAGCAATGCTATGCCCACTTTGCAATAAGTTCCACTAACCTCATTTACCATCATGTAAGCATGCCTAGAATCATGCACTAAAGCTGCTACTGGTATCTATTTGTCTGGGAATAACACCCACTGAATTAGATAGGATTTACTTCTGAATAGATTGGCATGTGATTCTGTTCTAAGTTACCTTAATTTCAGCCAAATAACCCTTCTTCCCATGATTAAATACTTTGTGCACTCCATTTTTCAAAACAAGTTTCATTCCTTCCTCAGTTCCAGCTGTGCCCAGCACCTTCAAGCCATAAGCTCTTGCAATCTGGCATGCTGCAATTCCAACCTAGAAAATGAAAGTGTGAAAGAGAGAGATGAAGTGGATAAAGAGCATTGACATTTCCAACACAGGCATATTAAAATAACACAGATATTCCACAATACTGTTTTGACAACAATCCTTTCGAATGTGAGACTTTCAACACCATGGCAGAAGTTCCTTAATCAGTTTTACCAAGTTTGCCCAAGTTCTCTGTGCTTTTAAAGTTAACCTCTGAAGTGCTTTGAAAGGTAGTGCAAACAAACATCCCTGAAACAAGATCAGGGGAATCAGTAATTAAATGTACAGTCCTATGGCTGCCAGTCACTGTCTAGACAGTCATAGGAAAATGAAGAGCATTAAAATCAGCGCCCCCTCCTGCCACCCTCACAGCCTGTGCAGTTCTTTCTCCAAATTCTCCAACTTCTATTTGTGGCTCCAAATTCTCAAGTGCAACCGCGGTATGAGGCACCTTCTTATGTTCATCTAGTAATTGCTCAAAAGTAATGGATCAAAAGTATCTAGGAGAAAGCAAGCTCTGCTGCCAGCTAAAGCAGAATGGACAATTATGGAAGTTCAGTAGGCCATTTTCACTGTTCCAAACATCGTCTCCCCTTCACGGATCACTGCCTTGCCATGGTGAAGGGGCTTGTGTAGCACAATGAAGCTATGAGCTATGCCATACATGGGCACACAAGATGGACAGGTCACAGCAGAGAGCTCTGACAAAAGCTCATCCACTGGAGAAGGAAATGGCAATCCACTCCAGTATCCTTGTCATGAAAACCCCACGGATAGTATCAACAGGCAAAGAGATATGACACTGGAAGATGAGCCCCTCAGGTTGGAAGGTGCCCAATGTGCTACTGGGGAATAACAGAGGATAAGTACTAGTAGCACCAGAAAGAATGAAGCAACTGGGTCAAAGCCGAAAGGACAATCAGTTGTGGATGTATCTGGTGGTGAAAGGAAAGTCTGATGCTGCAAAGAACATTAGAGCATAGGAACCTGGAATGTAAGATCTATGAATCAAGGCAAGGTGGAGGTGGTCAACATGAGATGACAAGATTAAACATCGACAGCTTGGGAATCAGTGAACTAAAATGGACAGGAATGGGTGAATTTAATTCAGATGACCATCAGGTATACTACTGTGGGCAAGAATCCCTCAGAAGAAATGGAGTAGCCTTCATAGTCAATAAAAGAGTAGGAAAAGCAGTACTGGGATACAGTCTCCAAAATGACAGAATGATCTCAGTTCGAATCGAAGGCAAACCATTTAATATTACAGTAGTCCAAGTCTATGCCCCAACCACTGATGCTGAAGAGGCTGAAGTTGACCAGTTCAAGAAGGCCTACAAGACCTTCTTGAAATAACACCAAAAATGATGTGCTTATCATCATGAGAGAATGGAATGCTAAAGTAGGAAGCCAAAAGATAACCAGAATAACAGGAAAGTTTGGCCTTGGAGTACCAAATGAAGCAGGACAAAAGCCGGAAGAATTTTGTCAAGAGAACATGCTGTTCATAGCAAACAAAAAGCAGAGACATCACCCTGCTGACAAAAGTTTGTATACTCAAGGCTATGGGTTTCCTGGTTGCAATGTATGGCTGTGAAAGCTGGACTATAAGGAAGGCTGAGTGTCGAAGAATTGAGGCCTTTGAATTGTGGTACTAGAGAAGACTCCTGCCAGTTCCTTGGACTGCAAGGAGATCAAACCAGTCAGTCTTAGAGGAGATCAACACTGACTGCTCTTTAGAAGGCCAGATACTGAAGATGAAACTCAAATACTTTGGCCAACTAATGAGAAGGAAGTTCTCACTGGAGAAGACCCTAATGCTGGGAACAATAGATTGTAAAAGAAGAAGGGGACAGCAGAGAATGAGGTGGCTACATGGAGTCACTGAAGCAGTTGGTGTGAGCTTAAGTGGACTCTGGGGGATGGTGGAGGACAGGAAGGCCTGGAGGAATGTTGTCCACGGGGTCACGATGGGTCAGATGTGACTTCACAACTAGCATAGCATAACCATCGCCTCCATCACATGGTTGCTAAAAACAAAGGAAATACAAAAATATTGCTATGAAGCACCAAGAGTCAGAACTAGCTTGTCTGCTCTAGACACCAGTTTGTTTTCCAAAAATATATACTTTATGTGTTGGGAAGCTGTGGATGCCACATGTGGCTCAGCCCCAATCTATAGAACTCAGCAGTATTGATTTCTCATGTTGTGTTCACAACCATAAAAAGCAATGTTCAAAATGCTCACATTCACATTTTTTCCCATTATCAGGGCCACAGAATCTCAGAGAGGGAATTTAAACTGTATACCACATGAATCTCACAGCCATAGATCAGGAACAACCTTCCTGACAATTATCTTCAACAAGCATCATATTTTTACTTCAAATGAAAATTTTAGAACTACTGTATCATGTGCACTGAACTGTAATAATCATTCTTCATAAGCAGAAGAAACCATCAAGCCTCCTAGCATCACATGTTGTTCTACTTTACACTTTAAAAAGCATTCTAATCAGATGTACCCCTCTTATAGGATCATTTCCCATAATACTTACTCCTCCACTTGCTCCATGGACTAACACAGTTTCCCCTGCTTTAGCAGATCCTCTGGAAAAATACACAGAACATTTGCAACATAAGAAATGTTTGATTGCACAACATCATACATCCAATGATGTAGCTCTTGTGTTTTTTGAACAGTCAAGATTAGATATATGGAGGTCTATTGGAAATCCAGAAAAAAAATTCGGGAAAG
The DNA here is from genome assembly GCF_004798865.1 of Varanus komodoensis. Classification (NCBI taxonomy): domain Eukaryota; kingdom Metazoa; phylum Chordata; class Lepidosauria; order Squamata; family Varanidae; genus Varanus; species Varanus komodoensis. The sequence continues at coordinate 113,363,254 of NW_025335268.1, forward strand.
GGGTTCTTCTTCCCCTCACTCCTAGACATGTGTTCTTAGAAAACGGAACAGCTTTGGATTATGAAATATATTTTTTTAGAATTTAAGGCAAGGCATTGATATATTGTTACTCCCTGCAAAGTATTTCTAAAAAATGATACACTAAAACTTTTATAAAAAGGCTTAGGGGTATGAAATAACTGGAAATGATGCAGACATGGTAAAAATATTCCTTAAATCCTATGTAAAAATCCCAGCATAGTTATTTCTTCCATCCCCTAGTAAAGTTATCGATTTAATGAACTTAACGTATTTTTACTGACATTTAGGGATTCTCAGGTTCCCAACATGTGAATAGTCACCATTTCATATGCAAGAAAATATGCCTAGTTGATAATTTCAGCTTTGTTCCATGTGTCTGAACTTGCTCTAATTAGAGGTTACAGCAGTCAATTCACTGTAAACCCCATGGGGCATGAGAGAATGTCATAGAGAAATAAGTAGAGAACTGTTTTCCCCTGCAGAGGAAGACAGGACACATTCCAATGGAGCAAAGCTCAGGGAAACAAGGTTCAATCTGGATGCGAGAAAGTACTTCCTGACAGTTAGGACTCCGAGTGTGTGCAATGGGCTTCCAAGGGAAGTGGTTGAAGCCCCATCGGTGAAGGATAGGCTGGACATGCACATGGTAGGCATGCCATGAGGAGAGCTGGCTGGAGCTGGGGGCCAGACTAGATGGCCCAGGAGGCTCCTTCTGAATTGCTCTGTTTCAGTGTCTTTAATGTAGACTAACACTTAAGACAAACACTACCAGAAGAAGTGATGGAAAAGCACATAGGTTAACTTGTATTGCTTTCTTTAAAAATTACCTTTATAAGAGTTAGGTCTATGGAACTCTCTTCCCCAGTTCTGTAATGAAGTTAGAATGCTGCCTCAGCTACAAAAATCTTTTAACTGCTGCATCTAAAATAACTCTCACTACCTGAAAGAAATTCAGTAGCCTGGTTCCTATGGCACAGGTGTGGGAGTAAGAAAGCTTGCAGAATGAACAAGAGGTAACATGTTACTGGAAATTGTTCACAGACATGAATAAAACATCATTTTTCAAATAATAGCTTGATATAGCTTAAGGGGTCTTAAATTAAATATGGTTGCTTACTATTCCAAAGCTGAGTCTTTCCCAGCTAAATAAAATCTCAGTAGTTTTTCCTTTGTATCAGATTTCCCTAAACTCTGCTCCACCAGCAGATACAGACACACATATGGGTTCAGGAATTTCCCTAACCTTCCATACAAACATGAACAGATGCTATATCAGTCTTCCTGTTCTTCCTGCTTCTTCTGGATTCTAAGAAGATTCAGATGAAGTTCTCTATGATCAGATATACAAGAGGAACCTAAAATGTATTCTGTTTACCTTAGTCTGCTGATAAAATAATTGTGTTTGGCAAAATTTAAAGTATATTCAGACAATAATTACAAATGTAATTGCACTTACTTTTAACAGATGCTAAAAAAAAACCATGAGCCAACTAAATTACACACACCCATACACCCCTATATGTTTCTAAAGCAGTCTTTTGCAACCTGGTGACCTCCAGATGTTTTGGACTACAGTGCTCAGGATTTTGGGCCACAGAACATGCTGCCTGATGCTGATGGGAACTAGAAATCCCCAAAGAGTGTTTTAAAGGATAGCTGTTGCTTATTTTCCCTATTTTTTTCAATTTATTTCAAAACCCCAGGGTTTTTTTCCCCATTACTTCAGAATTTCTGGAAATTTTACATCTCTAGTCAAGACAACTTCAGTAGACTCTTAAGATTGGAATGGTCATTTATGATAACAATTGTCTTTCTGCTATGATTATCACTTATTTTCATGTAATAGTTTCAGTATGACTGCTGTTATGTCCATGCCTTAAACCTGTTCATCATGCAATGAAGAAAATACATAGCTATAAAAAAATTATCATACTATATCTCAGCTTTCCCAAGACATTGCCTTCTGGTTGTGTTACAGCTCCCATTCATTATCCTCACCAACATACCAATGACATTGTGAGAGAAACAGCGAGTAAACATGAGATCATAGACCCTACTAACAGCACTGTCAACAGAAAAAGCTTACACAAAATAAACATAAAAAATATAAATAAAGCTAGTCAGAAAGGACCTCTCAGGACATCTAGTTTGATTCATGGTTCCAGCTGGCTCCGATCATGTAATTCCCAACATGTGGTTGTCCAATCTTTCCTTGAACACCCTTCACTGATGGGGCCTCAACCACCTCTCTTGGAAGCCGATCCTAACTCTCAGGAAGTACTTCCTGACATCCAACCTGAAGCCTAGTTCCTTGAACTTTGCCCCACTGGACCACATCCTTTCCTCTACTGCAGGGAAGAACAGGTCATGGCTCTCCTCCACCTGACATCCCCTCACATACCTATAAGTCACTAAAAGATCCCATTGAAGTCTCCTCTTCCCCAGGTTGAAAAGACCCACTTCCCTCAATCTCATCTCATATGCCATCCCTCCCAATTCAGCAACCATTCTTGAGACACTGAACTGAACTGATTCTAACCTAGCTAATGTGGAGCCCAGAACTCCAGTACTCCAGTTATGGGTGCACCAGAGTTATGTAGAGTGGTACCAACATTCCTAGATCTGGAAGCCATGTTTCTGGCTATATATCCAAGGGTGGTGTTTGACTTCTTAACAGCCGCATCACACTGCTGGCTCATGTTCAGCCAGCTGTGGACAAGTATCCCAAGGTATCTCATTCACAAGTGCTGCTCTCCAGCCACTTGTCTCCCATCTTGTACCTGTGATGTCTATTCCTGTGTTCCAAGTGCAAGACCTTGCACTTATTGAATGCTCTCCTGTTGTCTCCTGCCCACTTACACAGCCTACCTGTTCCTCAGTTGTGGCCAGCACCCCCACTTTGGTATCATCTCCAAATTTAGTCAGCAGACTGGTTATCTCCTCCTCTAGGTCAGTGATAAAAGGAGTGAACAGAATCAATCCCAGAACTGAGCCTTGGGGGACATTCTGTCAAAGGCCTTGCTGAAATCCAGGTAAATCACATCTACAGCATCCCCGCCATCTAGTCACCTCAAAACCTTATCGCAGAATTTCACAAGGTTCATCTGGCAAGATCTGTTTTTATGGAATCCATGCTGCATGGCCACTAAACTTCCATCCCTATCTAGGGTTTCTAGAGCCTTTCCTACTGTGAGCCTTTTCATCATCTTTCAGCAGCCTTTGCCAAGCTTTTTAAAAATATGCTGTTACTGTATCTCCTCCTCCTTTCAGGGTCAAAAGGAAAAGAGTGGCAAGTCATCAAATGACTACATATCTGGTGCATTTTGGATTGAGGAATTAATAGAATGAAATATGTGATATGCAAAATCTCCAGAGAAAATCCAAGAAAGCCTGTATTTTAGTCACTGAAAATCAAGTTTTGTCCTGTGACATCTTACCTTTGAAAAAGAGCATGGTATGCAGTAAAATATGGTATCCCAATAGCTGCACCTTGCTTTAAGCTCAGTTTATCAGACAAGGAAAAAACTGTACCAGCAGATGCAACAGCATATTCTGCATAACCGCCAGAAATGGTACCAGCCGTAAAGACCCTGTCTCCTTTCTGCAGGAAAGAAAGTATTGCAAAATGTGACAAAATGCTTTCTGCAATATTTGTGTAACAGTTAAGAGGCATTTTCTTTCAAACTAAACAAAACCCAGTTGTACATGAAGTAAATGGGACAAGGAAAGACTACCCCACATCAGGGCCTGAAGATCCCATTACTCAATTTTTAATGTCATCTGTTGTGTCTAGAGAGCATCCCCAGACTATGCCATACTGTGTCAAATATGACCTGAATCAGGGATCTAGGGGGGGAAAATGGACTCCAGGCTTCTGGAAGAAATGCTTCCTTGCACTAAAGAATTGCTTAAGTTGTGCTTTAATGACCAGTAATTGTTAGAATACCAGGACAATGACAGATGAAGATGTGATTTTTGAGTTCAGCACTTAAGAAACATTTCAGATAAATCTTGATGTCTAAAAAGTCACTTACTTTGACTACTTATTTTACAAGGCAGCTACCTGGCACAAAGCCTTAAGCATGGTTATCACAGATTCAAATTCTAGGTTCAATCTATTGTGCTGGTGGAAGCAAGTTCAATGAAGTAGATCTCCCCATTCCCCCTGGAATCCTCCAGTAGTCCTCAGAAACCCACCACTACTGCCACTAGTCCACAGACAGTCATCCATAACCAGGAGGGGATGAGCTTTCCAGTGGAACAATATGGTAGGATACAATTCAAGAACATAGACATACATGCATATAAAGGAAGAACAAAAGGCTCAGGAACTTCAAAATATAATAATGCAACTGAAGCTCACAGCCAGACATTTGGTTGTGACTGCCTTATTTTCATGATACATATGCCATTCTAAGAAACCACACTGCAAGAAAGCAAGTGTGTAAAACTTTAGAAGGCTTATCATTCAGAGAAAGAGACAGCATTTCTGAACATCCTGGAAAATTAAGGTACATCACTATAATTAATATGTGCCTCCAAGCAGCAATTCTCAGGCAACAGTAGGTGATATTACATCAGAAGCAAATTAACAGCCAGCAATATTTAGAAAGCAAGATGGAACTGTGCCTGGAGTAATTTAATTTACCAAGACTATATATCAGAGGAGATTTAACTATTTGATAAAGAATGATGCACTGTGGCCAAGGTATAGCAACAATCTTGCATTGAAATGGGGAAGCAGGAGGATGGAAATTCGGATGTATGGGAGGGACACAAATCATATCTAGGTCAGAATAGTGGTCTCTTTCAACCACAAGAGACCCTGCTTAGTTAACAAATCCTACATTATTTTTTGTAAGATACAGCTAATGGGCCACCAGTTTAAGACTGAATACCTTGAAAGCAGCTACATGTTCCCCAACTTCCTGTATGATTCCAGACACATCTGTACCAGGTGTGTAAGGTAAAGCTGGTTTTCTAGCATAAGTCCCAGAACGAATATAGGTGTCCACTGGGTTAATGCCACATGCATGAATATTAATGAGAACCTGGAGAGGAAAATGGTACTTGTTGAACCATTAAAACCAAAAGCAACAGAAGAACTTTCATTTGTGCAGTTTTGCTGAATTAACAATATCTTCAAAACACGAACAGCACAAATCATTTGTTAGATATTTTAAAAATTCAAGATTTTTTATATCAGGCAAACCAACATCCATCCCCTAAAGCAAATGTATCAGATCTTACTGGAACAGATTCACGGATTTACACAAAACCGTTATCAGAAATTATACAATTGGACCAGGCAAGCAATGGCTCCTTGAGCAATCAGGACTGCTTGCTTGATTGACTTCCATGAGATTTTAGACTCTGTTGAGCACTGCTTGGATTATAACTACCATATGGCCAAGAGAACCCCAAAAATCAGAATGAAAATACTTACCTTCCTTCTCAAGTCTTTCTCCTCTGGAGCAATATAAACACCTCTTCCTTACATTATAAGCTTGGAATAAAGGTAAGACCACAACTACTCCTCTAAGGCTCCCTTCTGACCTTAATACATTGCCTTCTACTGACTTAAATCTTACCTTTCAATATATCTCTTCCATTTATTGAAATATAGAAAAACATATTATATTATAAAAAGAATTCATGAGGTATGAAGACAACCTAATAAATACTGGCCATCCTATGTGAAAGCATGCAAATATTAACACAAGTAGAAACATAGAAACCAAACTCTATTTTGAACCAATTGAAGTATCCGGACCATCTTCAAGGGCCGCCCCACGTAGAGCGCGTTACAGAAGTCTAGTTGGGAAGTTACCAACGCGTTTGTCACTGTCGCCAGGCAGTTGTTCTCCAGGTAGGGACGCAGCTGATGGATCAGCCGAAGCTGAAAGAAAGCACTCCTCACCACCGCTGTTACCTGAGCTTCAGGTAAAAGCTCTGGGTCGAGGAGCACTCCCAAGCTGCAGACCTTGTCCCTAAGAGGGAGTGCAACCCCATTCAGGACAAGGTCAAGGTCCCCTTCCCTGAAGCCCTAACCGCCTACCAAGAAGACCTCCGTCTTGTCTGGATTGAGCTTTAGTTTATTGGCCCTCATCCAGCCCATTACCTCAGCCAGGCACCCGTTCAGTACAGCCACTGCCTCACCTGGATTGGTAGAAAATGAGAGGTAGAGCTGGGTATCATCAGCATACTGATGATTCCACAGCCCACACCTCCTAATGACCTCTCCCAGCGGTTTCATGTAGATGTTAAATAGCAAAGGGGACAAAATGAATCCCTGCGGTACTCCACGGCATAACTACCATGGCGCAGAGCCATAGTCCCCCAGCATCACCTTATGGAATCAGCCATTGAGATAGGAGTGGAACCACTGCAAGGCAGTGCCTCCAACCCCCAATCCCGCTAGCCTATCCAGAAGGATACCATGGTCGATGGTATCGAAAGCCACTGAGAGGTCCAGGAGAACCAACACGGATGCACTCCCCCTGTCTCTCTCCCTGCGCAGGTCATCATACAGGGCGACCAAGGCAGATTCAGTACCATACCCGGGACTGAAGCCAGACTGAAATAGATCTAGATAATCAGTTTCATCCAAGAGTGCTTGGAGTTGTCCTGCTCCAACCTGCTCCAACACCTTGCCCAAAAACAGGATGTTGGCCACTGGTCTATAATTAGTGGCCATCTCTGGATCCAGGGACGCCTTCTTCAGGACTGGTCAGACTACCACATCCTTTAAAGGGACAGGTACCCGGCCGTCCCTCAGAGAGGCGTTAACCACTTCCAGGATCCAGGTCCCTATTCCGTGCTTGGCGTGTTAATTAGCCAAGATGGGCAAGGGTCCAATAGGCAGGTGGTGGGACGTACTCGTCCAAACACCTTGTCCACATCATCAGGCCGCAGTAACTGAAACTCATCCATCAATTTTGGACCAGACGGCAACATTGGTATCTTCCCAGAAGCCTCTGGGTCACTAGTGGAGTCCAGCTCATGAAGAATCTGAGCGATTTTCTCCCTAAAATGCTTGGCAAAGTCGTCACAGCAGGCCTTCGAGGGTGGTACAGGATCTTTCTTAGGGCCAGGATGAACCAGCCCTTGTACCACCCGAAAAAGCTCCGCTGGACAGCATTGTGGGGAGGCAATGGAAATGGAGAAGAATTTCTTTTTCGCCGCCCTCACCGCCACAGCACAGGCCCAATAATGGGCTCTTAAGTGTGTTCGGTCAGATTCATCCCATGATTTCCTCCACCTACGCTCTAGACATCTCCCAAACTGCTTCATCACCCGCAATTCAGGTGTATACCAAGGGGAAGAGTGGGCTCTGCCTGGGGGGAGAGGATGCTTGGGAGCGATCGTGTCAATAGCCCTGGTCATTTCCCCATTCCATAGTTCGACCAGAGCATCGACAGGAGCACCAGTCTTGTCAACTGGAAACTCCCCCAGGGCCTTCAGGAATCCGTCTGGATCCATCCAGCTCCAGGGCTGGACCCACACAATCAGGGCACACCCTTACAGAGGAAAAGGCCGCTCTCGAGCACAAACCTCACCAGGAAGTGATCTGACCATGACAGGGGTGTAAGACACAAATTCCTCACCCTCAGACCACCCTCTTCCTGCCCCGTCGAGAAAACCAGGTCCAGAGTGTGTCCACGTTCATGGGTCGGGCCTATGACATGTTGAGACAGCCCCATGGCCTCCATGGAGGCCATGAAATCCTGAGCCACCCCGGTCAGAACAGTCTCAGCATGGACATTGAAGTCCCCCAGGACCAACATCCTGGGAGTCCTCAACACCAGGTCCGAGACGATCTCCGTCAGCTCAGGCAGGGAGTCTGTTGGGCAGAAGGGTGCACGGTACACCAACAGAATCCCCAATCTGTCTCGGTCGCCCAACACCAAGTAGAGGCACTCTAGCCCCAGCCTCAAGGGAACTGGAAGCCCCGTGAGGGAGATGGAGGCTCGGTAAACCAAAGCAACCCCCCTCCCCTCCAGGCGTGGACGGTGCTGAACTAGATACCCGGGCGGGCACATTTGAGAGAGGGCGACATCCCCCCGCTCTCCGGCCCAGGTCTCTGCTATGCAAGCCAGGTCGGCCCCCTCATCCACAATCAGGTCGTGGATGAGGGATGATTTGTTGTGGACTGACCTGGCATTAAGCAGCAGCACTGTCAGGCCCGGGGGGCGGTTGACAAGACTACCTGGAACCCTCTGTCTGGGGGTAGAACCAGTTTCTTGAGTCTCTTGCCCAACGCCTCAAAGTCCTGAATAATCCCACCCAGCCCCTGCCTGGCTGAGTTGTTCGATCCCATGTGGATCACCAGAAGTGGTCAATGACCCCCGCCCCCTGGGGAAGAAGTGCCATCCTGTCCATCACACTCTGGATGTGTGCACCTAACAGACAGCAGACTTCCCTCACCTCAGGATCCATCTGGCACACTGTTGCCTTGGTACCCCTTAGTAAGGAGTCCCCAACAACAACAACCTGCCTTGCTTGATGCCCTGTAGAGAAAGGGGGCTGTGGCTCAGCAGTCACTTCTCCAGCAGCAGCCCTCTGGCCAAGTTTGACCCCTGGCCAGGCTTCCCGAGCAGACTGATCCCCTAGGAAACCCATAGCCTATTCTAGCAGAGAAAATCAATTTTCTCAGCCTCAGATCAACACCAGCTGACAGAAAAGGTGGTACCAGTGGCGCCAGCCTTTGTGTCCTATACGTGACATTCTTCCATGTCTCCCTGGCTGGTTCCTTGGTGGCCCCTCCATCTTCTTGCTATCTGGAAGAGGGCTGTTCTCGGTTGATCTGGAGGACCCCCTGGGCAATGTCCAGGAATTGCTCCCCCTCCTTATTTCCTTAGGGAGGTAACTGCACTGTCTAGACCAGCGGTTCCCAAACTTTTTCGGTCATGGAACCTTCCTGAAGACATTTTTTTCCTGCAGAATCCTAACTCTATCCCTGATTTTTACTAAGCATTGTGAACCCACAACATTCTTCCATTTTTCATCGCTGCTATTGCCTTTACTATGTTATGCTTTTGTGTGACATAGTAAGTTTGGAAACAAAGAGAAAACATTTTAAATATAACAAATGAAGAAAGTGATTCTATGGTGATTGTAACATTCTGTTGCTCTGGAGTAGCCACCTCCCATGGCCCCCTGGGTGAATCCACACCCAGAACTCCCCAGGCCCAACAATCAGGGACCAGACAAAGTGGATTCAGCATATGCTCATCCAAGTACTTAGGGAAAACAGAACTTTATTGAACATAAAACACACAATAAGAGTGGAGAATTTACAAAAATGAACATGAAACAAGACAGACACACACACAGAGGGAAGGAAAAGGAAATTGGAGAGCAGCATAGAAATACAGAATTCAAATCCTAAATGTAATTTCCAGGCCCTTTGACCATTTCAGACTTAAAATAACAAAACTTGGTGACCTATCACTAATACAAGATAGAATACTTAGCATAGCTTTCTCATGAGTAGAGTAGCATGGTACAGACAGAGAGAGACTCCAGCAGCAACTGATTGCTCTCCAATGAGAGAACACCCACCAGCCTGAGGCTCTCCTTTTATCCCCTCCCCCACAAGCAATCAGAGCCCTTGGTTCCATGGGGTGATATTTCCTGAGTATTCCCAGGTAGGAACCAATCAACTTGATGACCCTCACCTCTCCAATGCCCTTCCTGTGGGAACATGAACTGCCCTATCCCTTAATGATTTGCAAGCTCTTTGATGTTTTCCCAGTCCCCACTCTGTCTAGCCCAGGCACTAGAGTACCTTGGAATGCCACCTGAACTTTAAACATCCAAGTCTTGTGCTAACTCCTTCCAACCCCTTGGGACACTGAGCCCTCTCCGCTACACTAATATCCCAAATGAATTCTTTTGATTATTCTCAAGACAATGCAGTAGAATCCTAGGAACCAAATGACATGATGCATTGCCTTGTCTGCTGCTTGGAAACCAACTGACAACCAAATAGTTAGCCTTGTATTGTTTCATTTTAAATTTGATTTTTGAGATTTTTTGTAGAACTCCTACAAGGCTTTCATATAAACCAGGGTTATGCAGAACTCAGTTTGGGAACTGCTGCTCTAGACTCTTCATTTTCTCCTCAAGAAGGGACAGCAACTTGCACTAAGTGCAAGTGTATTTTGGCTCCTCCTGGGGGAGGTAGACAAATACAGCACAGGTACTGCAACACCTGCCACCCCTGCTATGGCCTTCTCATGGTCTGGCATAGCCCACCCTTCAGCGATCCTTTTATCTACTTCCCCCTGTCCCTGGTTTGTCTTGCCTACACTGCCCTCACTTGAGGCTGGATACCCTGTTCCCTCAGGGAAACAAAGTCCCTGGGGTAGAGAGTCCCCAGGCAACCTGGGCCATGACTAAGGGACGCAAACAAAGAATGACACCAATGGCTGCGCTGGGCCAAAAGCAGGCCCTGTGAGCAGCCTGCACCTAGCCTCCCCCCCTTCCACTTCACCAGGAATCACACCAGGCCTACATTGACACAGTCGGGCCTATGTTGACACAGTCGGGACTCCCAGCTCCTCCTTTTCCTTCCCCAGATCCAGTGGTGCTCTTCCATACTCCCCCTGCCTTCTTGAGTTTCTCCTTGCTCTGCCCTGCTGTGACCGCTGCTGCTGGAATCCAAAAAGGATCAGGACAGTCAATGGTTGAGAAGGTGAGAAAAAACCTCCTAATGCCTCATTAAGAGTAACAAGAAAAACCCAGAGATAGTAGATGGTTGTGGATGCAATTTGATCCTACTGCCTGAGAAGAGCTTAATAAGGTGGTACTGATTTACAGATTGTAAAATAATACAATTTTTAAACTCCTACTGAAAAAGATCTAGCTTCAGTGGGTGGACAGATCATGACTGTGTCTGTCTAAAACGGAGACTGTGATGAAAAACATTCAGGAGAAAGAACTTTAAAACTTAAAGCTAATTTAAGAGACTGGCTTACAGACTGTAAAAGTTTCAACAGTTAAAACTTAATTAGATTCAGTAAAGCTCCAGTATATAGATATAGTAACACTAACGGGACTGGCTTGTGGTCTGTGAAAGAAAGTAAAAGCTTCATTTTCAATTGTTTGAAGTGTTCAGTGAATTTGAATCAAGTAAACTATAAAGACATATTTAAAGTGGATTTATATGACTATTTAAAAAGCTGTAAACAATGGAGATTGTGATGAGTTGAATTGCTGAGCAACCAATACATATTGTTGAGTCAAGAGGAAAAGAAAACAATAACAAATATGCCACTGAGAGTTCCCTCAGTTGAATGAATCATTTTAAAACTGAATGATTTGACATGGATATACAGCTCCATCTGTTGAACAGATGCTGAATAGCTATTTTTTAATTTGGTGGAAGATGCAACAGGGCTAGATATTAAAGAAGCTAATAATTTAAGAAGATAACGAAATAAACAAGTGGAAATTTTGGAGGGACAAGTAAAATGTTGTAGAAAAAAATATATTGAAAACAGGAATATAAATGTTTTAACAATAATTCAAGCTAAAAGAAAAGAATGGCAAAATATTGAAACTGAAACTGAAAAAATATAGAGAAATTTAATATACTTAGAAAGGGAATATTTTGAATTTAGTAAGAAGAATTTGAGGTTGTTCGCTAGAGCCATTGGAAACTATGTTAATGTGGCTCAAAGCTAAAAATTTTATTGGGTTAGTTAAAGATGAGAGTGGTTAACAGTGTAATTTAACAAAAGATAAATTAGGGATGTTTTTTAGACTTTTTTCTAAGTTGTATTCAGGTGTGAAGTTGTCACTGGATGAAATCAGATCATACATAGAGAAGAATGTTGGGAAGAAACTACAGCAAATGGATAGGAAGCTGATGGAACAATTAGTTAGTGAGGAGGAGATAGACGCTATTACTGACAAGTTAAAAGCAGGGAAAACTCCTGGGACAGATGGTTTAGGCCCAGAGTATTATAATACTTTTAAAAAGATCTTGATTTCAAAACTAACGTCTTTGTTTAATAAAATATTGGAAGGAGGTAAGATGCCAGCATCTTGGAAATACTCTTCAAGACTTTTAATTCCAAAACCCAATACATTTTGACAGATTCTGCTTACAGACCTGTATCCTTGATAAATCAAGATGCAAAAATCGTTACAGCAATATTTGCAGAGGATGTGTAATTTTATTGGAAACTATGTTAATGTGGCTCAAAGCAGTTTTATAATAAGCAGGGAGATGGCAGATTTGACTAGAAGAGTATTAAATATATTTGAACATATACATAAGGAAAATTTGAAAGCTAGTATAATAGCATCAGACATTTTCAAAGCTTTTGACTGTGTGGAATGGCCAACTATAAAGACATTGATAGAAGTATTGGAGTTTGGTCCACAATTCAGAAATATAATAAATCAATTCTACTCAGAAAACTTTGCAACAGTGATAGTGAATGATGGTATACCAGACCAAATATTCCTAGGCCAAGATTCTAGACAGGCTTACCTTTTCTCTCCAATAGTGTTTGCTTCAACTATAGAACTGCTAGCGAATGGTATTACAAATGATAATTCAATAAAAGGTATAGGATCTGAGAATAAAATTAAGATCAGCTTATTTGCAGATGATACATTATTAACAGTAAAGGAACCAGCTAAGGTTATGGGTCAGATTAAAAAACATTTAACAGAATTTGGAGAAATGATGGGTTTACAAGTAAACTGGAACAAATCAGAGACGATACTATTTAATTGCAGTAATGTAGAAAAGGATGAGATTAAGAGCAAGATAGAAGTTCAGATAGTAAAATTATTATTTAGGTGTAAAGATTACAAAAAATTTGCAATGTTTAAAACAGAACCATTTTGATAAGTTAAAATAAGACATGAAAGAGAAAATGAATGATTTTAGAAAGATTGGTTTATCCTGGTTTGGTAGAATAACAGCATTTAAAATGAAGATTTTACCTAAGATTAATTTCTTGTTTATGATGTTGCCATTTCAGTTAACAGAAAAGATTTGAAAGAATAGCAAAACATGATTAATAAATTTGGTAATGGGGACAAAAAAGGAATAATTTAAAACAAGATGGTACATGCCACAGAAAATAGGGGGTTTAGTTATTCCCAATGTGAAACTGTATTATATAGCTAATCAACTGGGGCATATACCAGATATTATACTACATTTGCCTAAGATAATATGAGGCAAATTAGAACATCAAGATGTAGAGGGATCCTTGTTAAATATTTTTTCTTTATTTTGGTTCCTGACTCCGAGCAGAGCAGAGCAGAGCAAAGCCGAGCAAGCTGCCCCAGCTGGTCTTGGACCTCTGGGATACAAGCAGGTGAGCTGTCAGGGAGTGAGCAACCAGAGCAGGTGAACAAGGAAAGCAAATAAGAGTTTGGCAGAGGAGGAGTCCAGTGGAAGAGGAGACAAAGGGAAAACAGAGACAGACTTTTGTTTTTCTAAGAGACAACTGAAGGGAAGTTCCAGAATAGCTGGTTGCTGATTAACTGAAGGGGAGTGGCCTGATCAGCTAGCAGTAGTTGTGTGGGTAGGGTGATTCATTCTGGTTCCTGACTCCTGGTAGAGCACAGCAAGCAGCCCCAGATGGTCTAGGGCCTCTAGGATACAAGTAGCCAAGCTCCCAGGGAGAGAGCAAACAGGAGTTTGGCGGAGGAGGTCGCTAACATTTTCCTCCTTTGTTTCTCTTCTTTATTTCACCTTAATTCCCCTCCCTGCCACATGTGCACACACACTTGTTTTCTTCCTTGTAGGAATTTACTAGTAGGACTGTGTTACTAACCTTTGGTGAAGACATTCAAAAGTACCAATTGTTACAACAGCCCCCTCCCTCAAGACAGGATCACTAAAGTTACACAAACAATGGACCAAGGAGACTCCACAGTGGTGGTGGACCACAACAACAGCAACAGCTGCATACTAGCCCTGTTACAAGAAGAGGTGGGAGCATTGGAGCAGTGAGTGTCCACCTTCCAGATAATAAAAGAAAATAAAAGGTTTTAGACAGAACAGAGGAGTTGCAACAGCTCAGTCCAGAAGCAAGAAGAGCATCAGCAAGCTGAGGCGGCAGAAGAGAACCCTGAGGAAAGGGAAAATGATGAAACTTGCTGGAACAGGGTGACAGTTAGATGCAGAAGACCTAGAAAACACTCTGCATCCAAGGAAGCAGTGGAACTCTCGAACCGCTTCGAGTTAATTGAGGAAAAGACGTGTGAGAAACCCACTGTGAAAGAACTACACGACACACTGGGTAACTCTGAAAAAGAGACAAAAGGCCAATCAAACAAGGAAAAGGATAGCAAAGTTTGCAACACCAAAAAAAGAGTGATAAGTTGTGGGAGATTCCCTGTTGCATGAGATGGAAAAATATATATGTCACAATGACCCAGAGAATCGCCAAGAATGCTGTCTTCCTGGCACTAAGATTAAAGATATAACTGTCAAGTTCACACAACTCATACAACCCACTGTCAAATACCCCTTCTTTCTCTTCCACGTGGGAACTAACAACACTACCATGAGAAACTTTGTTGAACTAACATCAGACTTCAAAGCTCTAGAGAGGAAAAGAAAAACCACTGGGGCCCAGATAGTCTTCTCCTCAGTCCTACCAGTACGTGGAAGAGGAACTGTTAGGGAAAGAAAAATCCTTCAAGTGAATGACTGGCTACAATGGTGGTGCCATAAAGAGAGATTTGGATTCTGGGACCACAAGCTAAGCTTCCTGGAAGATGGACTACTGGCAAATGATGGGCTGCACCTCACAAGAATGGGACGCATGAGCTTGGCCACTACATGAAAAACTTCATCAGGAGGGCTTTAAACTAAACCATATAGGGGAGGGAGATGTGCAGCATGGCATATCATCACTTGGCAAAGACTTCTATATTTCAACAGAGAAAAAACCTCAAGGAGGACCCAGTCACATTTACAGATGATACAAAACTGGGTGGAATAGTGAACACACAAGAAGACAGAATGAAGATCCAGGGCGATCTTGATGAACCTGAACACTGGGCTGAAAGCAACAGAATGGGATTCAGTGAGGACAAGTGCCAAGTCCTCCACCTAGGAAAGAGAAAACAAATGCATCGAAACAAGATGGGGAAAGTGTGGCTCATCAGAACTGAAAAAGAAAAAATATCTCAGAGTAATTATTTTTATTTGCCCGACATTTTAATATTTCTATTTTTAACTGCTTTTACTGTCATGCCTAGTCACATTTCAGCTCATTTTATCATATTGGTTCTACCTCCTCTGTTTAAGTATTGTTTGTTTGATTATGTTGTATGCCATCCTGAGACACTGTTATGACTGGGGTAGAAATGTTGTAAGTAAGTAAGTAGTAAGTAAATAAATAAATAAATGTGCACAATAGGCTAAGTATGAGCCATTGACTTAGCAAAACCAGTATCAATGTTTTTTCATCAATACTGGCTGAAAGACTGAACAGTTTTATAATGAATTATATCCACACAGTTCAGTATGGTTTTATTCCAGGTAGACATATGGCTGATGCAATTCAAAGAGTGCTAAATATTATATATACAGAAGCTAAGGAGAAACAGAAAATAGCAATATGCTCACTGGATGTGCTTAAAGCTTTTGATTGTGTAGAATGGCAGTATATGTTTCAACTTATGGGAAAAATGAATATGGGTGACAGTTTCATTAAAATTCTAAAAAGACCTATATGAAGGAGCATTGGCTAAAGTATTGATCAATTGGTTAGATTCAGAAATATTTGAGTTACACAGAGAGACTAGACCCATGTCTCCCTTAATATTTGTTATGGTCATCAAACCATTAGCTTCTAACATAAGAAGAATAATATTATAGGCATAACAATTCATAATGTACATAAAATTAACCTTTAAGTAGATGATATACTCGTTTTGAAGGACCCAGTAAAAAGCATAGAGCCTTTAAAACAAGTATTAAAAAATATTAATGGTTATACAGGACTAAAAATCAATTATCAAAAATATAAATTATTATGCATAGTCAGAACAAAGGGATATTAAAGTGATGTCTGGTTTAGACCTGTGTTATTCTAGTTTTAAATAACTGGGAATTTGGTTAACAAACTGCATAAATCAACTGACATATAGAAATTATAAATACACACATAACTCTATGAGAGAGAAAAGAAATGGAATAAATTAAAATTAACGTTATTAGGGAGAATTGTGATGGTTAAAGCTCATATTCTACCAAAAATTTTATTTTTGTTCCAAAACCTACTGCTGCAAACAGAAATGAATAAGTTAAAGGTGTGGCAAAAAAAAAAAAGAAAAATTTATCTCAGGAAATAGGAAAAATTTAAGATTTATAAATACTGTGAAATATAATGCTGCCATGGATGTACTGATATGTGGAATAGATTTGGAATGGAGATGTAAATAGAGCTATTG
Organism: Varanus komodoensis; assembly: GCF_004798865.1. Classification (NCBI taxonomy): domain Eukaryota; kingdom Metazoa; phylum Chordata; class Lepidosauria; order Squamata; family Varanidae; genus Varanus; species Varanus komodoensis. Next base: position 113,379,715 of record NW_025335268.1, read on the forward strand.
TTATATAGAAGATGAACATACTATAAGATGATCATATGCTTCTGTTATTGTTAAGGATTGCCAATAAAATATGTTTAAAAAGAAAAAATATTTAAAAAGAGAATACTGAGGGGTAACATGGTATCACTCTATAAGTAGCTATGAAAAACATTGACTAAGTCTGCAATGTTCTGTAGGAAAGTGCCCCCAGGCCTGCTCAGTTTTTCTCCCCAAGCTGGTTCTGAACCTTTCAGGCCCTGCTTGTTGCGGCCAACAGCAGCTGAACCTCAATGTACCCACAATCCAGGTACTGAGAAGGTTCTCACTGGTTTATGCTTTATCACACCCCTGATGACTACCTTTCAGTACATATTCAAAAAAACTGGTGGGGTCGAGTCTCATTGCAGCTGGACAGCAGTGTAATTCCTTCTCCCATATGTTCTTAAAGAATGCCTTCACACAGGTACACCTCAAATCAAGAGATGAAGCTGTACTTTGTGTCTGGCTTTTTATTATTTCTATGTGCTAGTCATGCTTCCATACTGAACGATAGCTGCCATTATTTCATGCATTTTAGTTTAATTTTAACAATGATGGGTGTTATTCTATCAGATTTTACTGTGTTTGCAAATTTAATTTACTTAGCATTTTTAGGCCATGTTTCAGCGTAAATTTATATATTCTTTATTGGTGCAGAAAAAGTTTTAAATACAGGTTAAATAGAAGCAATTTTACTATTCAGTATATAGCTTAAGATATTAATCTTTACCTGGTTCTCTTTTGGAACTGGCAATGAGATTTCTGACTGCAGTTTAAGCACTTCAGGTCCACCAAATTCAAACACTTTGACAGCTCGCATCACATTTCTCCTTGTTGCCATGGCAACCTGAAAGTTTTGAGATAAAACATAGCATCTTAATCTCTGCTACTTCCTCTACTTCATGGAGAAAAGATCAAATTACTTGCTCCTCAGCTGAAATTTAAATCAGCCATCCTCCAGCCATTTCACTATGTTGTGCAGTAACAATTGGTTTTTTTAATCTTACACAATTCAAAGCCTACAAAGAACTACCATCAGCAGTGTAGAACAGATATAAAGCAAATACATAAAAGTATATCCAATCAAAATGCACCAGCTTGGAAATTATCTTCTTTGACACATCATCAGGATTCACCACATGTTGGGATTATCAATCCCCATTAAAAATGGTCTTATGCCATAGAACAGCTGAGAAATAAAATCAACAGAGTTTCAGATTCATGTATAAATGTCAGCCTATGCAAACTATTAGGCAAGCAAATGAGTTGTTAGGCTATTTTCTTATTTTTAGGACCAAGATGAAGTAAGCAGGATTTTTATAATTTAAGTATAGTGAAAGGCACAATATTAGGAATATTATTGTTCAAGGTCTATTATGAGTTTAGCACACACAAATTCCATTGATATGGCTAGTACTATTGATGGACAATTCAGGGAGAAACATACATCTGTTTCCCGCTCCTCTTCCCACCCCTATCTACAAAGTTAGCACAGACCTGTTGGAAATCTAAGTGAAACTAAGGACTTCCTCACACATGAATGCAACATCAAGCAATTGTTTGTGAATGTGCTATCCTAGATCTACAACTACAGAAAAACTTTGCTTATCATATGGTGTCCTTTCACATGCAATACTGGCCTGTGCAATATTACTCAGCAATTTTTGATGTGAAAACGGGATTGGTACATGAAAACAAATCTGTTCTGGTACACAATTTTCATTTGTGAAATCTTGAAAAACAAGTTACTTTTCTATTCCCCTTTTACTTCTACTACTACCAGATCCTACACCTATAACCATTAATACTTGCATCAGCATTACTTTATATTCAACTTTGTGCCTCTTCAGAACTATTCATTTTTAAATGTTGAGTTCCACAGAATTCACATATTGTGAATGGAATCGCTGAATGGAGAAAAGGAGCACTTTGAAGTTATATATGACATTGCATAAAGAAATATTTTAACACAAATAAAACCTCCTTTATTTCTTATTTCAACACTGCTGAGCAACAAGGAGAGCCAACCTCAGATGAAGGAAATCCTTAGTTTATAAATATCAAATAATACTAAATATTTTGTAATTTCAAGATTTTATTATGGCACATGAAATAGCCTTCAAAGCATACACAGATCATAAAAATAGTAACTCTACTGAAATAATAGATTCATGTTGCTCCTGAACCTCAGATTTCAAAGAAACATTGCCAGTTATTGTTTTGGAAAACACAAGCAGCTCAAACTAAAAATAAACAAAGCATACAACCTTTAATTCAAAGCACCCCTTTGCCTCTGCCCCAGATAAGCATATCAAGTTCTGAAAGACCCTTTTAAAAGAGTTTTACATTGTGGTTTGGTAAGAACTTCCCTTTTTCTGTGTTAATAGTATGCATATTCAAGAGATTTTCCCATCTTCTCATATAGTAGCACCTTTAGACACCTGTGCCTTTATTAAGGCACAATCCTATGCAAGTTTAGACAGAAAAAAGGCCTGCAACTCCTAGCATGCCCCAGGCAGTGAGGTAGCTGAACAATGCTAGATCTTTTTTATCTTTTTTTTTCTCCTAAGCTTACACAGCATTACAGCATGCTGTACAGGGGGGATCTGTTGAAAGTCCAGCCACTGAAAAAATAACAAAAAAAGGGTGCTTCCTATAAAACCCTTATCAGACTGTGCTGAAAAGTCAGTTTAAAAAGTGTTGCACCACGTAAAAAGCTCTCCATTTGTAATGAACTGCAGACCTCCTGACTGTAGGAGAGTGAGGAATAAGACAGCAGGGAGCAGATGAGACCATAAATGTGGGTCACTGCTTAGATATCGCTTATAAGTGTACAGTGGTATCTAGGCTCACAAACTTAATCCGTTCCACAACTCTGGTCCCTACCCAAATTGGTTGTGAGTTAAGTCAAATTGCCCCATGAGGTTCAATGTAAATAAGGTTAATCCATTCTGAGCCCTAAGAACCTGTTTCCCCATAAGGTTCGATGTAAATAAGGTTACTCCGTTCTGTAAATATTTTTTTTAAAATCACAAAAATTTGAAACAAAGTAACAAAGAACAACAAAGTAACAAAGTACAGTACAGTAGAGAACACTAACCTACCAGGTGGGGAGGTTAATGTTTGGAGGGAAAGTCCAAACCATAATCATGCGATAGCAATCGTGCTCGGGTTGAGGGGGAGATGGTCGTGCTCATGCAGGGAAGACAGGCGCAATCATGCTGGGGGGAAGACAGGCGCAATCACAGGCGCACTCGTGCAGGGAAGATGGCTGCAATCATGGTTCATGCGGAGTTCATGAACTGAGGCAAAATTTCCCCATTTGGTCATGAACTGAGACATACCACTGTACATATGGCACATTTGTGCACCTCTCTACAGGCAGAAATTTAGCACAACAGGGCGATCCTAAGCAATATTTCTGTTTCACCGCTCCGCTCTTCTCTCCAACCTCTCTCATCCTGCTGCCTTGAGATACACCCTAAAACAATCTTATCGGAGGAGCCCATTTTACACTGCTCTCCCCACTCCCACCCTCAGAAATCCCAGGCTGCTGTGTAACAACCAGCACTTGCACAGTCCACTCTCATCGCCATGAGTCCCTTCCGGTCTGTCTAAACCAGTGGCAATACTCAAGGGTATCCTAAGAGCCCTAGTGCACAAGCGTGGAAAAGACCCAGCTAAGGCATCAACAAAGGAGATTGTGCACTATAAAGTGTGCATCCGCTTTTACTATTTTTGTAGGTCGGTGAAGGTATTGGTCTTTGTGTTAGTAGCGGTGGGCACAAAGTAGCCGTTCAGTGACGCTTAGCACCAAACAACAGTACATTCAATTACTGCTGTATCACCCAATTGTATGTGTGTTTACTAAAAGACAACCCCCACAGCTTTAAATGGGACTTACTCTTAAGTAAACCCATCTAGCAGTTATTCCTAAGCTTGTGGGAAGGGGCCCAAGCTCAGTGGTAGAGTACCTGCTTTGCATGTAGAAGGTCCCAGGACATCTCCAGGTGAAAAACCCTGGACAGCTGCTGGTGCCAGATTATTGACAATACCAGGCTAGATGGGCAACGCTGGCTGGGAGGTCTTGTGCAACCTGGGTACCTTTTAGGTCTGTTGGGTTACCTCCCTCAACCAGTGGCTGCTGTACTTTTACTTCGAAAGCTTGTACTTTTGTTCCTTCCTCTTGACTTACAAGCTTAACCCTATGTGGCTTATTCAGAAGCAAGTCCCACTGCGTTCACTGGAGATTCTCTGTGGAAGTCTGGTGAAGCGATTTTTGTCTGGGTGCACTACAGAACACCTTGGGGCTTCCTTCTGAGTAAACCCAATATTCGGACTCTAGGTCTCCCCATTGCCTGAAACGGCCTCCACAGAACTTCCCTAAAGCTCTGTGCAGCATCGGACCTATAAATAATTAATAAACAATAAACCTGCAGTCCTTAGTATCCATGTGAAAGGCTATGTCGTTTTTCCCATTGAAGGAAGTTCAGGACAAAGATATGCATAATCTAGAATCAAATCAAAGTCAGTTCGCCTAAACACAACCGTATGTTGTATCCTATCTGATCTAATTTAAATCGCAAGAATTTCAACGGGTTTATTCTAAATGTCTCTCATATAGGACGGCATATAAAAGTAGATAAATAAATAGGATTAAACCCTTTGTTGCGGTCCTTACGCATTCGATTGGAAGGAAACGTCATTCAACTTAATGGAACTTTATTCCTTAACAAACCTGTACAGCTTGAAGTTTGACGTTGTACTCCTACGCGGACTAATTTGAAAGTACGGTCTGTAGGCCTCAGTAGTTTTTTGCTTCCGAATGTACATGCAGAAGGAAAAAGCGCTACGCCTCCTAAGTTTGTCCTAGGCGAGCTGCCATTGGACCAGGATGGCGGCGCCCACAGAACGGTCGGGTTAAGGGACGCCATTTCTTCCGTGTGGGATCTATGGGGCGTGGGAGACGGAGAAAAGCCGCCTCCGATGGCCGATTTCAAGCGCTGGAAAGAGCAACGGCTGTTGCGCGCGGATGGGAGCCGGAAGGGCAGCGTGGACGAGCCCATCGAGGGGATTGTGAGGCTTCTCAATGAACACGATAGTTTCTGCACTACCAGCTCGTGCTCGGGCCGCATGGTAGTCATGGAACAGCCGTCTCTGCCTCCCCCCGCCGAGGTACCCCCGTCTTCGGCCTTTTCTTCATTCCTTCCGGCAGGACTTGGGAATTTCCTTTCGTCTCTCGCATAAGAACTAAAGTCTAATGATTCGAGGCAACCTTCCGTAATCTGGTGCCTGCCCGGTTTATTGGACTACAGCTCCTAGCCGGCATAGATGGCGGGGGTGCTGGCAGTTTGTAACCCACTTGCGAAGTGCACCTGGTTGGGAAAGGCTGGTATAAAGTGACGCCGGCATTTGGTACACTTGACTACTTGCATCCTAATATAGAAAACAACCCGCAGTTTTTCGTCACGTAATCCTCTCGCAGTGAGGTTCTGACTTTAGAGTAAATTCTTTTAAGTGGCGCTTGTACACGTGGGAGATATTTTGGACAACAAAAGGCCAGAGAAACATCCAGTTCTGATTTCTCCCCTGCCGCTAGTTTTTGGTTTTTGGTTTTTTTCCCCAGTCTCTCCCCTCCTATATGGCTCTAAGTCTACATAAAAGAATCTGCCTTTTCCAGATCAGAATTGTGGGCCGACACCATATTTGCTATCTGGAACCAGCGGCAGAAGCGGGGGCTTTCAATTAACTAGCCTTTGGGGTAGGGAATCTGGTGCCTAGAGATGTTTTAGACTACAGATTCCATGAGCTTCAACCTTACATGGCCAATAGGAGTTACGGGAGTTGTAGCCCAGAACATCTGGAGGGGACCTGGTAGCTGGCTGATAGGCCCCAGACTCATTAGTTCCATGGCAACTGCATCATCACTGTTTTTCTCCTCTTTAATTTGGTAAAAAGTTACAATGCTTTCATATGGGAAAGTGGGAATACTGGAAGCATTCTGAATTGGTTTCAGTATCTACAGTGGTTTGTGAATCTACTTTTCTTCTTGGTAGGCTACCACTGGCTTTGAGATACAAAAGCAAAATTGTACCTGGCTTATGGTGACTCATCAAACCTGTGCAATAGAAGATGTGGTAAGAACCAACATGAATTATTCTTTATACATATTTCAAAAATTATTGTTTTCTTTTTATACTGTCTGCAAGTCCGGAAATTACAGGTGGTCCCTGGGTTATGAAAAATTTTAATTCCTGAGAAGGTCCTTAGGTTGAATTTCTATAAAAGTTGAGTAAGCCAAACTTTTGTCTATATTTTACCTTTTTATGCATATAAAACAATTAAGAAACACTTCCATATTCACTAAAATATATTAAGTACAATACAATATTGTAATAAATATGATAATACAGTAATAAAGTACCTACAGATATTGAAGAGAGAGAGAGAGAATCTGTATGTATGTGTGTAGGTAAACAGTATTGTAAAAAAAATAAAAGTGACATTTCTTAAATCAGTTTAGAACATTTTTGAGGTAACATTACACCTAACCATTCATTCATTCATTTATTAAAAGCTTTTGTATGCCGTCCTATTATACAAGATCTCAGGACGGCTTACAATATTTAAAAACAACTTGGGGTTGTGGGGAGATGGCTGTGATCTTGGTTGCCACCCAATGCAGAGTTTGCGACCCACATGAAAATTTTCATGAAATTTTTGTTTGCGACCCAATTTGGTCGTGAACCAAGATGTTCGTGAGCCAAGGTACCACTCTATCTCTAGGGAACCTCGCAGGCCCTGGTAAACTGAACCCATTGCATAGTTCACTAGGAATATTATTACAGGTTTTATGGCAGTCTCTGCATTTGGAAGTACAGGTTGGTTGTAACTCTGACATTCATAACCCAGGGACTATGTATTTATGTTACAAGATTTCTGATTCTTTTTTTTTCATTGAAGAGGGCCTTCATTTGGGGGGGCATCTTGATTGGCTAGTGTTATCTTATTTACACAGCTGGATATACTTTGTAATTGCTGTTCATTTCAGACTTTCTGCTAGTGACTTCTAATGGCAGAATTAATTTTTTAAGCCACAGTTGTAAGAAAGATTTTACTGGAACTGAGAGTAGAGTGCTCCTGAAAAGACTTAGAAATTCATTTCATTTATATCTGTTGGCGCATTAGTTGACAAGAAATTCTAGCAGTTTTCAGTATCTACCAGATGAGGGCAGACTCTGGATTGCTAGTAAGGAAAGGCTACACCTTAATGTAATATTTTTGTAGATTCTTCCATATATGTCTAATAGAGGTATTTTAGTGAAAGCATGAGGCAACTTTTAATAACTCTGCATCTATTTATTAATTTCATACGGTGTAGGTTATGTTCCAGTTCTTTAATAAGCAAAGTACCATCTTTTCTATTAAATAGAAGGCATTTGATTACACTGTTACTGTAAATATGCTTCTATGAATTGCACTAATTTATTTATTTATTTATTACATCTATTTATGGTCGCATAGCCCAGAGGGGAAGGCTGTGGTGGGGAGAGGGGCCCAGGAAAGCAGGGTGCAGCAACTGGTCAGGCAGGCAGAAGTTAGGTATGCTGAAGTTACCTCTGACTTCTTCAAATTAATTCAGGGACTTACCTTTTTGTTTACTGCTAGGAAAATATATTTTATAATGATGCTTGGGTTGGGAAGTTTGAGCTACTATAATTTCTCAGGGTAGATAAAAAGCAATGATTAAAATAAACTGGATTTCTAAAAAAATTAAATTGCATTTTTTACATAAAATGCTTTTTGAGGAGAAATCTATCTAAAGATAGTTTTCTATTTGAGATACATTATAGTCCAAAGCTTATTCATCATGAAATAATGATAAGTCTAATTATGTAGCATGAGGCTTCATACAATAGTCATGCAATGTTTAATTTTTTTGGTAAATGAATTCTGTTAATCCATTCATAATGTCATGCTCTTCTAGAGGTTTCTGTAAGATTAATGGGCAACTTTTCTGCTTAGAAGATACTATCACAGAGGCTTGGTTTTATAGTTCTCAAAACTGTGAATGTGTTTCTGCAAAGATCACATGCCTCTTTACAGCAAAAATGTTATAAAATAAGCACGAAAAGTCAAGAAAATGACCTTAATCCCATTGTTCCTTTGCAAATCTGTATACATAGAATTACCTCTTAAGTTTTAAGTTTCAAAAAATTCAGTGAATAGAAGATTCTTGGGGGTGGAATAGATATGCGCAAGATGTGAAGGCAAGCAGTAAGAATGAAAGTGATCTTTTGAACGGAATACTCTACAAGTCTTTGGATCTTTTTGTGTTATAGCCTGATGTTTATCATATTCTTTTTCTGGAGGAGAAAACCTATAATGGCAGCCGCCCATAAAGAGACCTAGTTTGGGAATATTTGAATGAAGTTCCTCTACCTACGGTAAGGCAGGCATATGTGGAAATTATGTAGAAAACCATGATTTAAATCTAGTCTTACTGACTAATGATTTAAATTGTGATTTAAATCAAATCCACCCTGTAACTTGTTGTGAATAATGGTCATAGCACTTAGGCTTTCATAGCTGCCACCTGACTAATGCAGGATTCTGGAAAATCCTGGTTCTTTTAGATCAGCAGATCTTGTAGAGCTATACCTACAGATCTGATTGAGCCTCTGGAAGGAAGCTTGTAGCCACTATATAAAAATCTTTTTTCAGACAGCCCTTTCCATCACCAAAAGACCACATGGCAAAACTCTTTTATCAAGTTTTAAGAGACCTGAAAAAGAACTTGGTTAACTTCAGCAGTCTATACAGTTCCAGAAGGTATGTTTTTCTGCTTATTGACTGAGAGCCTTATGGGATTTTGGCAGTTGGCTTCCATGGAAGAAGGGCTGCAGTGTACGTTTTGAAGACATAATAGGAAATTACTTTCAGTTTTTTAATATTAGAGCTGGGCCTTTTGCAGGAAATGAGTGATTTAGAAGCTACAAGGTGTTCTTCAATCAAAATCTGTTTTTGAAATACATATTATGAAGAAACATTATTTTTAAGTCCCTGTAGACTTATACCAGAAGCAAAAGAACCTATAAATGTGTAGGAGAACAGCCAGAGCTGTTTGAAGTATTTACCATAGCAGTTCTGATACACAGAGGGATATTTTTTTTAACTGAATGGTTTGTTGAAGATGGCTTCTTTGTCTTTCTCAGGACTGCTGTGGGGGGTGCATAAAATACAGCTTTTGCCGCACCTGGATTTCCTTCCCAGCCCACAATTATCCTTTTTTTAATCAGAGGGATAGGATGCTGATAAGTCATGGTCATCTTGAGTGCCATTTCTTGGCAGGCAGTGTACGAATTAAATAAATCACCATATTTTTCATATGCCTTTTCCCCAGGATGAGGGAATAATCCTTTTCTAGTATTGGCACAGACATACCTGAAAACAGCATCACACAATACATGAGTCTGTAGTTTAGTAGACTTCAAAATATACTAGTATCTTCCATCAAAAGACTATTTGTCTAGAGTAAGTACTCAAGAGCATAAGTTATTTCTGTTCATGTGAAGAGGTGAATATCTAATAACCCCAAGCTAATACCCCAAGAATGTATGCTGAAGCTAGTGTAGGATCACAGCCTGAGTTATTGCTGAGAATACTATTAAGCAGTATTATTAAATAAGAGAGGAATCCTAACTTCAGTTAAAGAAAGGCCAGCTGAGAGGGATTAGGATGTGACAGAAAAGTCCCTCCACCAGCAGGGAAGTTCATGGAAAGCCCCGAGTGGGGGAAAACAGGTACTTGAGGAAAGATCAGACTATTCTAGAGTGGAGGTGTCAGGTTCAACCTCAGATACACTAGATATAAAACCCACTTGCTTCCATGGCCTGCCCCAAGATCAGACATTGTAACTACACTAGTGTGAAGTTGGCATAATACAATTCACATTGGTTTCAATGGAGTGGGAGTGATGGCCACAAACCACCTTACCACCTCCATCTTTGGCTGGTATGTGCCAGGAGCAATTTGGAAGAGGCATATCTTCCGTCAGTTAACTTTTCATCCTCACTTAAATGTGTAACAGAGCTAGTAGACTTTTTCAGTTGCAGAAGGCAGAGATGAGGAACATGGTGGCTAGTCTTTTTGTAATCATTTTGTTTTCTGGGTTTGTGGCATTTGAGGGTCACTTTACAGAATAAAAAGCTCAGCCTTAACTGTTGGCTGGCCCAACTTTCTTTTCCAATTAACATGTTGATGCTTGCTTTGGAATTGGGACACTTGCTGAAGTTATTGCTATGCTAAAACCCCATTCATGTCCCTTCCAAAAGAAATATGGAATCTGTATGGTCTTGTACAAAGCAACTACTACTCTTGGTTCGTAAGTCTAGATAAACACATTGTTAGAGTTTGGGAAGGGCCACAGTTCAATGGTAGAGTACCTTCCTTTTTTGCATGTGGGAGTTTCCAGGTTTTGTCCTCAACATCTCCAGCTAAGGCAGGGCAAACTCCAGTATGAAATCCTGAAGGGCCACTGCCAGTCAGCGCCCAGAGTACTAGGCTAGATGGACCAAGGGTCTGACATAGTATGAGGCAGTTTCCTGTGTTCTTAAGTTAAGATCATTAACTTTTGAATGTCTAGAAAAATAGCTCTGAACTGTGTATAGGTAAAAGCTTTTTACAGGATACAAATTTCCACTTCATTCTAGTATTGCATTAGGCAGGGTCCAGCACTGGCCATTTAATAATCACAAAAAATGAACTGTGGAATAGACTAGTCTCTCTCTCTCTCTCTCTCTGTGTGTGTGTGTGTGTGCGCGTGCGTGCATGCAGGTGAGTGAAATCCCTTCTAACTGTTCTATCTGAAACTACTACTGCCTATCCTATACAATAAATTGTAGTATTAAATTTGATTAGTTATTATTTATTGCAGCCTGTATGCTAATCAGTTTTGCTCTCAAGGATCCTGGTGTTGTAGGGTGGGGATGTTCTTGAAAGGAGACATTGCTGAGAGGGAAAATTTACTTACTATTGGCATCCCCCAGTTTTTAGCATTTATATATTTAATATATAGATATCCTCAATGCTTTATAGTCATACCAAAACATGCAAAGGTCTATTGTAGCAAAATTGGCCTTGCTGTTAGAATGCATTCTTGTACTTCTCAAAGTATTGATTGAACTACTTTGGGAAACTACAAAACTAGTTTGATCAGAGACTTTAAAAAAACCATGTGTGTACTTTCAGCAAACACTACCACTTAATACTGCTTCCAGCTCTTTCAAACACTGTCATCCATGCACAGTCATTAGAAGGTCAGACCTCAGTAGCAAGTTGCGCTGAAGGAAATGAACCAGTGAGTGCATAGAAGCATTACAAGTTGTATACTTTTTTTTAACTGAAACAGTCTCTGTTGTGCAGCTATTTCAAATGCTTACATAGGCTGGATTTGTATTGTTCTTCCATAAATGAAGAATTTCTATTAATACATTTTGGATCTTCTAGCTTACAGCCTTGAAGAGAGCAACAGATGATGCCATATTCAAATTTGAACCATTTGTTCTTCATGTGCAGTGTCAAGACTTACAAGATGCACAACTTCTGGTAAAGTGAAACCTTGTACTTAAAATTGATACATACTACATGTGTAACAGTTGGCTCTTGACTGAATTTTCACACTTAGGTTTGTTTCCTAAAGCATTGCATGTTTAATAAATGGGCCCATGAAAATATGATGATGGAAAAAGGGAGCTTATGTAATTTTTACAGATGCAATGCTCATAAGTGAAATTATGGTTTTGTTAAAATGAATGGTAAAGCTCCCCCAGTGGGGGAATGAATGTTTCAGAAACAAGCACAGGCTGTTATAACTAATAGCTTTTCATCCATTGGTTTTTTGGTGACTAGTACCTTTCAGTAGCTTGTTGTTAGTCCTGAAGTCATGCCCGGCCCATTATGACTACATGAACAACATTCCTCCAGGCTCTCCTGTGCTCCACCATCCCTCAGAGTCCACGCAAGCTTACACCCACTGCCCCAGTGACTCCATCTAGCCACCTCCCCCTCTGCCATCCCCTTCTTCCTTTGCTGTCAATCATTCCCAGCATCAGGATCATCTCCAATGAGTTGTTCCTTCTCATTAGGTGGCCAAAGTATTTGAGTTTCATCTTTAGTATCTGACCTTCTAAAGAGCAGTCAGGGTTGATTTCCTTTAAGATTGACCGGTTTGATCTCTTTGCAGTCCAAGGGAATCTCAGGAGTCTTCTCCAGCACTGCAATTCAAAGGCCTCAATTCTTTGATGCTCAGCCTTATGGTCCAACCTTCACATCCATACATTGCAACTGGGAAAACCATAGCCTTGACTATATGAACATTTGTCAGCAGGTTGATGTCTCTGCTTTTTAGTATGCTGTCTAGATTTGCCATAGCTTTTTTCCCAAGGAAGCGTCTTTCAAGTTCTTGGCTGCAGTCACCATCTGTTACTACCTCCATTTCTTCCCCATCTATTTCCCAGGAAGTGATAGGACTGGATGCCATGATCTTAGCTTTCCTAATGTTGAATTAAGAATGTTAAAATGTGGAATGTTAAAAATGTTTTCAGTAGCTAAACTCCAAATAATTAGGACAATGACCATATGAACCAAAATAATTGAAATAATTCATCCACAAGGAAGGAAAATCTTTGACTCTTCCTAACTTTTCATTGGGCTGAATTTAATAAGGTCCCAGTCCAGAATAGTACTACTTAGAGAAGAGTTACTACATTGTTTCTTCCTAGGAAGCTACTTCCTAAATAGTACCTCTGTAGCAAGGAGTTTTTAAAGTTCCAGTGGGAATTGGAATATCTTTTATCATGGTGTGGTGGGTCTGTGGCTTAAGAAAAAAAGATGCAAGCACTTTTATGTTCCTGAATTGTTGCCTGTACTATGTCTGTTTTCTAATTTAGAAATAGATTTTTGTAATGCAGTTGAACACAGTGCTATTATATTCAAATTATAAATATTTTAGTACCTCCTTTTGCTATAATACTTTGGAATAAAAGAAGGCAGAACCAACTTGTAATATTCAGCTCTAACACAGTAGGTAATCTGCAGTGATTCACTGTATTCCATATTTTTGAAAGCATTTAGAATAGAAATCAGTGGTTGACATTAGTTTCATGTTGCAGATTTTTGTAAGTAAGACCTTAGCTTGCCATTGTATCTAGATGAAGCATATAGTGTTTTCTCTTACCTTTACAGCACATGGTGGCAATAGAAGCTGGATTCAGGAACTCTGGTATAACCGTTGGTCGTAAAGGAAAAATTATGATGGTATGCTTTGTTTTTCTGCTTTTTCATTAGGAGTATGCACAATGCCATCTGGTTTCACTGCTTGGCTGGTCCAGCATTTCCATATGGCTAATAAACCAGCATCTTCACCTGTGTAATGCATATGCAGTTACCAGAACGGATAATCTTTGAACCATTATCAAGATGGCCATGGAAGTATTACTCATAATATTAAAGAAAGGGAGGGGTGAGGAAAGATTGAGCAAAGCATATGAATGTGACAAATTTCTGGATTTCTAATTAGCTGACTGAAATAGCTTCTGCCCATGTTGATTTTGACAAGGCCCTGAGTGCAGAAGCAACCCCAACCCTTCCTAGAAGTGGTAGAACCATTCTCACATAGTGGTTACCCACCATATGTGGCCACATTTCATTTGATGAAAGTTAGATGAAATATTAAGTAGTTACTCAAGAATGATTGCTTCATGAACTATAGAAGTAAAACATCTGTCCCTTTGCCACTTTAAATACCTTTATCCCAAAAGATAATAACAAGTAAATGCGTTGTTAAGTTTTCTTAATTGAATCAGCCTGCCCCTCATGGTTGATAACACCTCAAAGTCAATACAAATGTGCAGCATTCCACTTTTCTGTTGCTCTAGGCTGTCCGTAGCACCCATTGCTTAGAAGTTCCACTAAGCCAGAAAGGAAAATTGATGGTCAGTGAAGAATATGTGGACTTTGTGATACAAGTTGCAAATCAAAAGATGGACGAAAACAGGAGGAGAATTGACAGGTTTGTTAATAGGCTATATAATATTTATCTATTATAGCAGCTAAACATTAATACAGAAAATGAAACATCTGAAGAGGAGCTATTCATAGTAAGCTAAACTACTATTAACTATATACAGTAAACTAAAATTGACTGCATGAGATGTCAGAATTTAATGTGCAAAGGGACCAAGGCATACAGTTTTTTATGTATAAGGTGGCCATTGGATTTTTTAAAATTTTATTTCTAAAATACAACTGCAAAAATCAATATTTAAAAACAAAAACATACAAATTTGAACATACAATTAAGTTCTTACAGTTCTTACAATACAGTGCCCCCAGTGATACATGTTACAAATCAGAAGGAAAATAATATTCAAACACTTCAGGACATTCCCCTCTTCCAAATGTAATGATTCTTTGGAAGGCTTAAATCCTTTTCCCTTTTTAAATAAGCACACCCCAAATATCGTTAAATTTATTTTTCTTTATAAGCCCTTTTCTCAGTTTCATATCACATGTCAATTTGTCATTAATAGCTATATTCCAAACTTCTCTATAGCAATCAGGCAATTGGTAATCATTTTTTATTTTCCAGTTCTTAGCTATAATAGTCTCACTGCAATTATTAAATGTGTTATTAATTCTTTATTTGTATCCGTTGTTTTTGGTCAAATACTGAAACCAATGCAATTCCAGGGCATATATCTATATTAAGACTTAATATTTTACTACAATTTTAAAAATCTCTTTCCAAAGTTTCATTATATACACATTTCCACCACATACGGAAATATGTATCCACTTCATAACCACATCTCCAACATAAATGGGAGTATTTGTTATCTGTACAATTCAATTTCACTGGGGTTAGATATCACTTCTATACAACCTGGCGACAGTGACACACACGTTGGTGACTTCCTGACTTGACATCTGTAACGCGCTCTATGTGGGGCTGCCCTTGAAGACGGTCCGGATACTTCAATTGGTTCAAAATAGAGCTGCCAGGCTGCTGACAGGGACTGGGCGTTATGTTCACATGACTCCAGTTCTCTGTCAGCTTCACTGGCTTCCCAATGAAGTCCGGGCCCAATTCAAGGTGTTGGTTATGACCTATAAAGCCCTTAATGGCTTGGGTCCTGGTTACCTGAAGGAGCACTTACGTCCATATATGCCTGCCCGCCCCTTGAGATCAGTGGGAGAGGCCCTTCTCCGGGAACCCTCCGTGAAGGAAATTAGGAGGGTAAGTACTCAGAGGAGGGCTTTTTCTGCGGCGGCGCCCAATCTATGGAATGCGCTCCCCAGAGAGGTCCACCTGGTGCCGCCGTCATTTGAGTTTCGGCGCCAGGCGAAGACCTTTTTATTCAAACGTTATTTTAATTGTTAATATTATTTATTTATTTTATTCTTTGGCCAGGGCGACTTAATTTATACTGTTAAATTATATTGTTTTATATTATGTTATTTATTTATGATTGTGAGCCACCCCGAGGCTTCGGCGAATGGGGAGGCATAGAAGTTCCCAAAATAAAATAAAATAAAATAAAATAAAATAAAATAAAATACCTTGTAAAAGTT
Source organism: Varanus komodoensis (assembly GCF_004798865.1). NCBI lineage: Eukaryota > Metazoa > Chordata > Lepidosauria > Squamata > Varanidae > Varanus > Varanus komodoensis. The sequence continues at coordinate 113,395,366 of NW_025335268.1, forward strand.
TCCTTTATTCTTACTGACAATCCTTCTGAGCATTGCCAATTACACTTAAGCAGAGGGAGGGAGGAGGGGACAACTCCTTATGCCTCTATCACTTCCATGTTTAATCCTAGTCAATCCCATTTTTTTTATTTAATTACTAATACCTGATTTACACTTCATTATATAACTCCTCTCCATCTCTGTATTCTCTATATCTTATTCTGTCCTATTCTCTCCTGATTAATTATAGAAAGTTAGCAAAAAGAAGTAGGGATGGCAGTGGAGATAAAATTCCATGGGGGAATATTTTATACATATCTATATTACCATAAACATGTAAAAAGAGAACATTAACAAAATGTCCATTAAATTATCTTACTAAACATGTTCCTTCTCTTCCATGTCCATCATTTGGTGATGCCCCCTCTACAACCCCTTCTTAACCACTTGTTCTGTCAGTTTTGACCTCTCTTTCTCCACTGAGCTGCTTTCTCGAGTTGGGGAGCATCCACTAATTGCTCCAGCCAATGTTTCCTCTTCCAGTTGGCTAATATTTCAGGTCAGCGGACATCCACCCACAGCTCCCATCTCCTAATTTTCTCATAAGTAACTCATAATAATTAGAATGAACAAACTTGAACAGTACATCTCTGGAGAACATTCTAGATCCACGCTTAGGACCTGCCCTACGTATTCTTTCTAGATCTTCATGGCCCCATCTCTCTCTAGAGGGACTTTTTAAAGCCATTCCAACACATCAGCTGTAAGATGTTTCTCTACTGCATATGCTTGTTCAACAATCCCATGTACTCTAATGTTGGATCTATGACTCTGGTAATGCAGTGAAATCACCCCTTTTTCCTATTCTGGTATTCTTTTGTATTGGTGATGTATCTCCACTTAACGAAGCTTCGGACAGCAGTTCTATTTGTTTATTTTAACAGTCAGAGCTATGAACTGATCTTCCAAAATCTCTAACATTGTTTTTATTTTCAGCTTTCATCTAATGAATGATAATATTTGCCATTCTCTGTGTTATCTTCTGTTTATCATGTTGCCTTCTACTATCAATCTTTCCAATCTTAGTTTCAAGGCCTTTCAAATGTTGATTGACCTTTTCGGTCTCTTCCAGCTCTTTAATGCCTGTCTCAAGCATTTTTCTGAGACCTTTTATCTCCTATTCCATCTCTGGCTTCCCTTGGAATCCCAGTGCTCAGCCCTCCAATTCTGAGGATACAGTTTTAGTTCCAGAGACAGATCTGATGGTTTTCTTGTCTCTCTCCTGGGTGACATTCACTTATTCATCCAGCAGCGGGAACTCTCTAATGCAGGGGTCTCAAACTCAACTTACCTGCGGGCCGCTGGAAGTAGAGTCTGGGTGAGGCTGGGCCGCATCAAGTATTCCACCACCGTGGTGGTGGTGGGCCGCTCATCCCGCAGCTGGCCCGGGCGCCGCTGGCACTTTGAAGGCCACAGGGCCCCTCCCCCGTGCCCCTCCCCCGTGCCCCGCCCCCGTGCCCCGCCCGTCCCGGCAATTGGCCTACGGGCCGCGAGTTTGAGACCCGTGCTCTAATCATATTCTCTTCCAATTCTAGTTAGGGTTGCTTTTTTATCTCTTAACTCCAGCTCTAGTCTAAACAATAAATTCTTTTTTCCCCCTTCTCTTCCTTTATTGTCTATGGCAGTCTCCGCAATATTTATGTTGTTAAATATCCCTCTTTACAAATTAGCCAAAGCTACTACAGAATTTTAAAGCTTTTTAGCCTTTAAAGCAACCTTTCAGAGTTCTTTCTCAGACTTTGCCCACACTGGGACAAATCCACTCCAATAAAAAAGGGTGAGTCTTTTTACAGTATAATTAAGGCTGCTTCCTTATCTTCACCTCCACTTAAAATTAGAATGTTCCGCTATGACTTATTCCAAAATCAAATTGTTTAAACAGGATAAGCTCATAAATTCTCTTGAGGCAACAGAAAAGGAAAATTATGATGCTATACAGGCATACCAGAGGGGGGGAAGGCCATTGGATAATTTGGAGTCCCAGCTCCAATCTTGGTAACTTGCCCCAAGGTTGAAGCTAGAACTCTGATCATAAGGTGTCTTCCCTCCACCCTTGTAGCTAGAGCAGAAAGAATGCTGCTGGTTGCATCTCCAAGGTCACAAGAGCAACCTTAGAAATGGCATTTTGTGGGTTTCCCATGACAGAGAGGAAACAGGCTCTGCCAGTATGCATAATATCCTGCCAGCATCTCTCTCTCATCTCTTTTCTTTCATGGCAAAACAGTTCAGTGGCCAAAATAAGCCATCTAAGTGTTTGTTTTTCTGGACAGGAGAAGCACAGAGGTGAGCTTTACTTCTGCATTTCTTCTATCCTCCAAAGAACACCTGTACCTTTTGGAGTTTGCCACAGGCAGTCACAATGAATTTCATTTGTAAAGTATTTGTATCACACTCTTCATCCAAAAAGATTCCCATAGTGGCTTAAATATAGTCAGTAAACAAAGACAGTCCCTGCTCACAAGCTAACAATCTAAAAAGAAACAATGTGCAAGGAAAATAAAATGGTAAGGGGATAAAAAAAAATCAAGTCCTTGACAAAGGCTGATAGACTTGCCCTGCTTCCCCTTCTCCTCCCTCAATTTAACCTGCTAGAAGGATTCAGTCAAAAAAGACTTCTATAGATTACTTATATTACATGGTTTAACAATCAGCCGCCCTGGAGTCCCCACCTCCCCATGGCTCACAGGGCACAACTGCCAGCCCTACACTCCCTGGTCCCCAAATCCCAGAGCCAGACACTGGATTCAAACACAACAAACACTGGGGAAAACTTATTTATTAAAAGACAGGATTAATGCAATGGGGTGGTGGGTCTTAAAACCCATAACACAGAACATACACAAAAGGGGGTTGGGAAGTAAGAAGGGAATCAGAAAACAGCACTTTAACTAAATCCACACAGTCTCAGCTCCCCTAAGACTCCTAAGGCCAATTGGCCACCTCAGACCCAAAGTAACAAAGCTAGCTTTTCCTAACACTAACACAGTATATAGTACCCAATGGAGCCTTCTCCTTTGTAGAAAAGCACAACATTCTTCGACAGCCTCCAGTGGCAACAGAAACCTCTCCTGGGAGAGATACCCCGATCTATCCCAGCCCCCAGCTTTTATCCCTGTTAGATCAAACAGCTGACTGATGGGGTGACATCTGCTGACATTACCCAGGTGAAAATTGTATACCCTTTAGACCTAAAGTCTTTGGCCTTCAAGGGGAGTGTGAATTCTCCTGTCCTTGGAAGTAATTTACAGTATCTTACGGCTTTTTGCATTCCAGGTACTATCAAGTCTTCCTGTGGCCCTATCTCCTTGCTTTCCTTGAATCACCACCTGGCTGAAACAAGCCCAGCCTCTGAACCAAGTGTTAACCCTTCCCCAGCCAAGGGGTCCTCAGCCCATTCTTTGCTACAGATAGACCTCAAGATTCAACTAGTCTGTTGCTAGTGTTGCAGTGTAGTTGTAGCTAGCTAAATTGTAGCTGCTAGATTATAAAAGCCCAGCAAATCTATATATATAAATGTCTTGCAAACTTTGATGAAACTTACACTCATGTACTTTTTCTTCTAGATTTTACACCTCTCTGCAGTTTGCATTGGAAAACAGAGACCATTCTAGTAGTTCACCTTTGAAGGAGAAAGAGAAGAATAGTTCTGTGGACTCTTACAGAAGAAGAAGGAATTTGAAAGGAATGCAAAAAGATGGCAAATGTCCTTCTCCAGAGGTAAACAGTGAAGATGAGATGGAAAACAATCTTAACATTTTTCAATGAAATATGCTGCAAGTAGGATTATGTGAAGTAGGTATATCCACATTATGTTTGTATAATGTTTAATTTTCCACTGCTCTTTGTGAGAGCTTTGCAGTTTGAGTTTTTAAAAGTAGCTGTTCTTAATACAGTTTACTGTAGGTATTAAGTTACTAGTAAAGTAATAAAGTGCCACCAAATGTGGGCAAACAAGAAAAATTCCTTGGACTTTTTTTAACAGTGAAGATTTTCAATCTGTGACCTTGAATAAAGAATATTTTAACTGTATGTAAACTTCACCACAATAAAATATAGTTTTGCTCTATTTGTTTTTCCTGTTTAAAAACACTATATTAAAAGTTAAATGCTGTTCTAAAAACACTAAATTCACCTCTGCTATTAAAAATCCTTCTTTCTTCCTACTTCACTTAGTAGGGATAATTGAGACCATAAGGCCACTTCTGAGAGGAAAAGCTTTTGAATGTTTGGAAGAAGAAAATAAGCATGAAACAAATCCATCATTGATTAAGCTACTAAAATAAATAATTGTAACAAGTATTAACCTTTGCCACTGTTAATAATCATTTGGAGACCTTTTGCTCCTTCTTCCTTTAGAAGAGTGAACATTTTAAAAGAAATCCAGAACCCTAAAAACAGATACCCACATTATCCAGTGAACACATCTTTCTTCAGTTCTTAGAGAGAAGAGATTCTTACTGAAGACTTACAAGTTCCTGAAACTATCATGCTCATTGCTTTAAAAGTTATACATGGATTTGTTTGCCTATAATTTTAATCAACAAAGAGGAAATGTTTCATTTCTAGCCTACTAACAGTTGCTGCTTTTTAAGAGTAGAGCCGTATCCAGAAGTCATTACAAGAATAGCCCCACTGGAATCAGTGAATCTTAAGGTAGCCTTTTTAAGTCTTGCTCATTTCTGGATCCAACCTTTTGTATGTTGTTTTTAAGGAATCCTTTTCACTGGCTAAGATTTCTAGCCAACTTCAGTAATCAAAGCCATGATGTCACCTCTGCAAAAAGTATGCCTTGTATTGCAGGATCCTCTCTGTTTAAGAAGGGAGATTTATAAAGTGATTTGTCTTACTATTAATACTTAAGCTATACTTCCTAGAGCTGTAGAATACAAAATGAATGAGCACTTAAAAGGACATCATGCTTTTTCATAGTGAACTGAAATGGTAAGTACTTCACTGACAAGATAGTATCCAAAATGGCACTGAAAAAGCAACAGAAGTCTCACTGTGGTTGGGAAACTCCACATTCTGTAGCAGTACATTTTTTAAAAAAGATGGGAGCAACTCCTGAAACAGTTCAATGAGAATTGAGTGTGCCCAGAAGCCACATGATGTGGAGGGGCCACTACGAAAGGAAAAGGAACATGGTGTTTGGTTGCATGGAAATCTATACTTTGAGAAAATGGCGGGCTGGAACATTGAACTGGAGGAAGGGAAGGAACACCATAATATCTTGTTCCTGTTCAAATTGTATATACAAGTTCTCTAAAAACAAAATTTAGTGATGTGACCTGTTGTAGGAGACAATATTTATTTGAAAATTGAGATATACATAAATGCATGAGCATTTTCTCTGCACTGTGGCTAACACTGACAGCTTGCAAACCCACCTTCTATATCATGGTTGCAAAATGGAACATGATCTTAGCTGTGCTTTGCATTAACATTACTTAACTCTTGATGGCCTAACCATTTTTTAGGAAGCTAAGTGGCTTTACACCAACACAAGCTAAAGAAATCTAGACATTGTCCAAGGTTCTCAGATAAGGTGTTTTAGAAATTGATTTAAGAGCCAGAGTATATCTGCATATCCCTAATGTGACTGTTTTTTGAAAAAGGAGTGAGGTAATAAAGAGTGGAGAGAGATTGAGATGCAATGCATCATTACAAAAAGAGTCATGTTGGATCCGACAAAGGATCCATCTAGTCCAGCACTCAGACAACTAAATTTCCATGCAAAGACCACAAGGAGGACATGGGCAGAACACCAACCTTTCGTTCCTCTACGACTGGCATGAAGAAGCCTAGTGTCCTTGATATGGGAGCTAATATATGGCCAACATGCCTAGTAGCCACTGATAGCCTTATTCTCTAATTCCCTTTTAAAGCAGCCCAAATTGGTTGTCATACTGTGATAACAAGTTCCACAATTTAAGTATACCCATCTCTCCTTAATCTCCATTAAAGAAGTGCTTGCATCTCTCCTTAATCTCCCACCAATCAGCTGCAAGCATTCTAGTAGTATGAGTGCTAGCCAATTTCTCTGTGTCATGTATGATTTTAAACATCACTGTTATATCCTATCTCCCCTTTCCCTTTTGTCCTAATTTAAATAGCCTCAACACCATTTCCTTTCCTGCTAGATTTGTTCCAGACCCTTGACCATTTTGGTTGCCTTTCACTGCATTTTCAGCACTACAATATCTTTTCTGAAGTGCAGTGACCAGAACTGTACACAGCTTTCTAAGAGCAGTTGCACCATAGTTTTTCGTAAGTGCAGTCTTGGCATTTTCCCCCTGAACATGCCTAGCTTAGAAGACCACAGCAAATGTCAATATTTGATGCCATATCCACGTGAAGACCACGCATTTGTGAATCCAGTTTTAGACTTTTTAATAGGTGGACTCTGTGTCATTACAAATGCTTGGGTGCCACAGAACTATGAAAAATCGCTGCTACAGGTTTGAACAAATGTAAGTCTAGAAAGACAAACAGTCACAAATTAGTCTCAATATTACAGATATACTATTCAGTATTAGTCAAACCTAAGTCCTGTTGATTTTAATGGAGGTACTTTAAGTAAAGCTAACATTGGAATCAACTTGTAATTCCTAATATTTATCTTGCTAAATCAGAGCTGGCCTCTTCAGTCATCAAAGCATAGTTAGTATCAGTAAAATTCAGATCCTCGAAAGATGCCTCTCATATTACAAACCCTTTTTTTGTACCTAAATCATACCCTACTAAGTTGTAACTCCTTCCTTTCCCATAACTGCAAATCTCTGTAAAGTTTTGTTTTGTTTTAAACAACCCTGTATTATTTATTGGAACAAACTACATAATAAATGCAAAGCATGCAGTATTTGACAGATGGTAGTGTATTACTAAAATGAATATTTTCCAGGGGGGAGTGGTATCCCAACTTTTAATAATACATTCCTCAGCATATTTCAGTGTTTAAAAATGAGATTATAACTAGTTCAGAAATTGCAGAAGCTCTCAGAAACATCTGCTTGTGCAGAAGGCAAGCAGTGATAACTGAAGACTACAGTCCATCAGCCAATAATGTACAGCAGAAGTCCTAGGACAGAATGTAGTAGTGTTTTCCAATTTTTTAGTTTTATGACATTCCACCAGATGGCAGTATGTTACATAGAATCACCACAAGGACATGCTGCAGTGCATTCCAAGTTGTATGCATGGGGAAGGAGAGGTATATATTCTATACATGATCATTAAATATGAACATATATGCATAGCATACTGTATTTTAAATAATTTTTATTTTTAAATGATACAAATATTAAAAACTACACAAAATATTTTTAAACACCCTTAGTGCACTCCACCATGACCATGGCTACCTAGTATTTTTTTTTCCTTTCATTTTTTCACTCTTTCTGAAATATCCCCTTCCATCCAAAATTGCAGTACATCCATTGAAGATTTAGTACCCTCCTGTTTTATTATGCATGGCTAATAAATGATACTTTGTTAAAAGCATCCTTCTTTAGCAATTTTTCACCTCTATCTCGCACTTCAATTTATCATTAACCACTATATTCCAAACTTCTCTATACCATTCAATTAATTGGTGATCCCAGTTCTCCTTCCAGTTATTTTTTATTATCAAGTTTGCTGCAGAAACTAAATTTATTATTCTTTACTATTCCATTTCTTTTCACAAACTATTAGCAACAATGCTATTTCAGGGTTTACTTCAGTTTTTGAGTTCAATATCTTAGTAGTCTCTTTAAAAATCATTATCTAAAATTTCTTAATATTTTCACATTTCCACCACAAATGGAAATATGTACCTGTATTTTGTTCACATCTCCAACATAAATTAGAATATTTATTATCCATATAAAATAATTTAACTGGCATCATGTACCATTTCCATACTAATTTATATTTTTTTTCCTTTAATTGGCATACTTTTAAATATCCCATTTATCCCATTTTCCCCCCAATCATCCTTGGCTATATCCTTAAATCCATGTCCTATGAAATTTTTAAGAGATCATATATATCCTCCCTGTTTAATAAAATCTTACATACCTCCCTTATGACTCCCCCTTGTTTGCATTCCTTCTTGCATCTCCCTATTCATCACAATCTCCTCACATTTTGTAAGGTCTCTACACTTACCATTTTTCTGCAACCACTCTCTAGTCCATTGTTCCAACTGCATAACAATAAACCAAGTTAATTTATCTTTTTCAAGTAATGCTATTAGCCTTTCTTTATCCATTTTTTCCATCCAGTCTTTTACCCTAAGTATTTGTTTTTCTGTTAATACGTTTCTTAAACTCTCAAGTTTTCTGCAAATCCTCTAATCTCTGTAACTGGAGTTATTGGTGAAGTATATGACATAAATTCTTCCCTACACTTCTCCCAAATTTGAACATATTTTCTTAACATAGTGTATTTTAGATGAAATATAACCCAGGTTAGAATTTCATCTATCTCAAGAAGAAGACATAATGAAACTGTAAAAGAATTCCATGGGCTTGTTAATAACTAAATTGAATTAATTCTGCAATTATTTGCATGTCTACTTAGAAGTAAACCTTGCTAATTTAATGAGACTTACTCCCAGGTAAGTGTGTCTACTGTTGCAGCCATCCTTGGAACACTGTGTTTCATATTTCTTCACAGGAATATCTACTTCCTTATGTGAAGTTTTTAAGGAATCAATCTTTTTATGTACTTATTAATCCAGAATGGGCTGCAGATAATGGAGAAGCTTTCCACCCAGAGAAAAACCTGTCTGAGGCTTCCAGAACCACACTGGATCTTTAATATAGAGGGAAAGAAGATCCTACAGGATCCCTCTGTGGATGCTCAAATGAAAAAAACAGAGTAGTATGGATTGTAAGCCAGTTCTATCAACTAGTGCCATCAGTGTACATAGGAGAGTACAAAGAGGACAGCTCCCTGGCCCAAGGAGTTACAATGTGAAATGCAACATAGAGGAAACAAAAGAAGATGAGGGATGTGGAGAGGGAAGCAGTAAACAACCATTCTCCTTATATATGCTTAGGCTAAGCACACGATCTGATAGGCATAGGAACCGGTTATATGGCAAATGTTTCATGAAAATGGTGCATGCTTTGAGAATGGATTAGAAAGAATGAGAGGGTCAGAAATTCACTTCAGAATCTGGATACACATTTGGATACACATCACTTTGTGTGATACAAAGCATGTTTCACAGCCTTTTCTATTTCTGGATCAAGCCCAGTGTACACAATTCAAATCACAGTTTTTCCCCATTAATTAGACTTGAGCAAGGTCTATTATGAAAGTCTTGCCCAAAGTCAAATTAGGGTGGCTCATTTTCCTTAAAAGGACACTTTGAAGTAGGGATCTGATCAAATGTTCTCTTGAATTTTTCCACTGGAAATCTTCCAATGGAAATTTTTCCATTTCTCCACTTTTTAAATGTTATTTTGCTTTGTTTTTATGCAGCTGCTGCAAGTGGCAACAGCTGCAAATGTCTTGGCAACCTTGTCACAATTATGCATCCTTCACCATGCCCTATGCCTAGGGTCCATCTGGGAATTGGGCAAGCAGGAGAAGGAAGGGCCAGCACAAAAATGGTGGACATTTTTTTCTTTCCATTATATCTCTCACCATTGCTTTGCAGCAGTTCAGGCTACCTGCACTTCCTGACCCAAAAAAGCCCCGTGACAGGAATTGTGTCTTCTTCAGAAATTGGTTTGAAGAATGTAAGGCTGCCAGAGAGATGAGTGTACAGTGAAAAGCAGAAAACTTGTGCACATGGTTTGTAAGATATGCAAAGGTTTTCTATGCACACACAGCATAAGTATGATGACACTGACCAATTCCTTTGGCATTTTCTTCTCCTTTGAATTTATTTTCAGTGTCTTTTCTATTAGACTGAATGAGAATGGCCCAATGTGGAAGAAATTTTGACAAGGGACTAATATGAAGGGCTGCCTTCACATTGCCTATCAACAGTTGGCATGTGGACCACATATTGAATAAGACACACTTTCACACTATGGAAAGAGGCACTATATTTCTGTTTACATTAGAGGAATAATTTATCAATGCATCTATTAACATAAATTAGCATGTGCAAATGTTATTCATCTTCTTTTCTGGAAATTCAAAGTGGACCATGGTACCTGAGATATTAACTAGCAAAGCCAGAAATTCAATTAGGCCCTTATTTTTTTCTCTCTCTCTCACCCTGTTTCCCACCTTTCTGTCTGGAAAAGAAGATGACACATGAAGTGTTCAGTATACAAAGAGATGTATATGCTGTTCTGCATACATATGTTAGAGCAATCCACTTTCCCACTTTCCAATCCACTTTCCCATTGCAATACCTGGTAGCCCTTGAAAAACCACTGCTGATCACCAGAGGTCCTTCATTTATGGCATACAATACAGAGGATGAAGCTGGAGAGAACATAAGAAGAGACCTGCTGCATCAGAAGGAAGACCTACCTAGCTCAACAATGCTGTTCCCAAAATGACCAACTAAATGGGCCAAACTTACAAATAGGCAGAATGAAGTGGTTGCCTCAAGCAGTAGATTTTTGGCTTCTTGAATTAACTTACTGATTTATTATTCCTGTATTTTGACTCTCAATGATGAGAGTCATCGTAGCGTTAAGGAAGACACCGGTGAAAAGTCCCCTTCCCAAAAATACTTTCTGCAATAAGAGGAGAAACCAGTCTCCAGCAGAGAGGAAAACATTGCCATGGGGAAACCTAACTAGATACACAGCTGGGATCCATAGTTCCATGTATGAATGCAAACCAGTTGCATACATGTTGGAAATGCTGATAATCTGGCATGCAGATTAAAGGCTATTGGGAGCTGGCTGTCACAATGGCTATAAATTATCTCATGTTTCAAAGGCAGCTTGCTAGTTGCTGAAGAACATGATGGGGGAATGGCATTGCACTGATGATTATTTGTGGGCTTCCAAGTTCAGCCCAAGGTATTTGCTACCTGGACTGAACCAGCAAATGGCGCTACCTCTACTGCACTCATCAAGGTACAGAGTGCCCAAGGCCAGCTACATTATTTTGATATTTGAGGCAGAATATCCATCGTCACCTGATGCAGAGTTCGTGACCTCAGTAAAATGTTTTCTTAAATTTTTGTTCACAATCCAATTTGGTCGTGAACTGAGGCATTCGTGAGCCAAGGTTACCACTGTATTTTGCCATATGTCAGTGGGGTGGGCCATTACCCCAGACGCTTCTGGGAGATGCTGATACTTTTGCATCAAAAATATGCTGGGGTTAATAATATTTATTTTATTCTTTCAGGTGTATCAACACAAAAGGGGGCTTGCAAAATAAAATAAATGTGATATATTTCATAGAATCAGCAAACAAACAAAGACTATTAGCAAGCACCAGCAACAATTCAAGAAAATTAAGAAGAATTCAAGTACAATTAAAGAACCAGTGTGGTTGTAGTGTTGGGCAGGAACTCAGGAGACCCAAATTCGAGTTCCCTCTCAAGCAGAAAGCTCATGTGGTGACTTTAATCCAATCATGACTTTAGGACTAAGCTGCCATAAAATGGAGAGAAAGAAGAACATATATGTTACCTTTGGTTCCCTATAAGAAGAAGAAAGGCAGGATACAAATGTAATAGATAAGTAAGTTTGTCATCAAAGATCAACTAAGCTAAGAGTAAGTCCCAGTGAACTCAGATGTTATTACTGAGTAGATGTGTATACCATTGCATGATCAATGTCTTGGAGAAATCAAGTTTTCTCTTAATGTGTAGAAAAACAATAACTGCATCAGTGCCTGCCAAATTATTCTGGGAAGAGAATTCCACAGATGGGATGCCACCTCACAAGCATATTTGGCTAGGGTTTTAACTTTTGTGCAATATTAAGCCAAAAGGACATAACCAAAGTAGATACTCCAAAAATATTTGCTTTGTTTTTCCCAGTTTAGCCTTGAAGTTGTCCAACAGTGTTCCTTTGGATGTTGCTGAATTATAAACCTCAAAACCAACTGAAGTATCTTCTTTGCTCTTGATCTTCCAAATTTTAAATTGCATGTGTGTACTATTGTTGGTATGTTCCTGGTAAATAATATACATGATATATGAGTAAATAATATTTTAACAGCTAATAACTATCACTCTTTTAACATAGTTTGATTCAAACACCCTAAAAGACAGAATAAAGATCCAGGGTGATCTTGATCAACTTGAACACTAGGGTGAAAGGACCAATGCCGAGTCTTCCAACTAGGAAAAAGAAACCAAAGGCATTGATACAAGATGGGGAATACGTGGCTCAACAGAACTGAAAAAGAAAAAGATCTTGGAGTAATTGTGGACAATAGGCTAAAAATGAACCAACAACATGATGCAGCCATCAAAAGGGCAAATGTTATTTTGGGATGCATTATTGGAAGTATTACTCCATTACGAGAAGTAGTAGTTTCCCTATACTCCTCACTAGTCAGACCTCATCTGGAACACTGTGTCCAGTTCTGGGCACCAAAATTGAAGAAAGGTGCAGAAAAACTAGAAAGGGTCCAGAGAAGGGCAACAAAAATGATCCAGGGTTTGGAAACACTGCGCTATGAGGAGAGACTGAGAGAACTGGGCATGTTCAGCCTTGAGAAGAGAACATTGAGGAGGGACATGGTATCACTCTATAAGTACCCCAAAGGCTGTCACAAAAAGGAAGGTTAAGATCACTTCCTGCTGATACCAGACTGTAGGACTCAGAATAGTCAATTCATGTTCCAACAACCCAGATTCAGGTTAGATATCAAGGGGCAGCTGGTTCCACTGTTCCACTGTCAGAGCAACAGTGGACCAGCTGCCTAGAGAGGTGGTGGGCTCTCCCACACTAGAGACATTCAAAAAGAAACTAGACAGCCATCTGAGTGGGATGGTGTATCATGGTATCCTGCAACAGTAGAGTGTTTGACCCGATGGCCTTCATGGCCCCTTCCAACTCTACTATTCTATGATTTCTATTTCATATAGCACAAAAACAAGTTTTGGGGAAAGAGGCAATGAAATGAGTCCTACTGCATGGAACAAAGGAGAGTTTGAATCACAATAAAGGAGAAGGGAAATCAGCAAGTTTTTGTCTGATTAGTCCTTTGATCTTTTTACATAAGGAACTAAATCTCTAGGACATTTGATTTTTCAACTCTAATGGAAGAACAAATTATGCATAGCTCTGTATTTTTTCTTATTTCCGTAGCAAAACAAAGCAAGACAAAATCATCTGCTTACTTTCAGTGTAAGTGTTATTTACCTATCTCAGTTGTGGGTGAAGTAAAAAAGACAATAAGAGATTGTTGTCTTGTCAGATCGTTGTCTTGTCTCAAAACTTGTAACTCCTCAGGCCCAACAGTTTAATAAGAATCCAAAGGACTAAATTACTTTGGGAGTAAGGGAGTTTCAACTGTTGTGCCACAAGTCTTGCTACAGTCAGATCATTCAAATGAAACATTTAATCTAAAAATATATATTTCACCAAAGAACAATCCATTCACTTCATCTGGGTTTCTCTTGCTGAAGCATTTTGTGGATATGACTGTGAAGTAAATAACTCCATGCATCATTCCAGCCACAGTATAAACTGGTATGCAGGCAGATGTCTCTACCTTAGTACTTCTACTGTACACATGCCTCAGCAGTGTTACTGTGAAAATACAACAGCTTAGCCAGTCAAAGCAAATCTGAACCTCAAGAGGTTTTGATGAGAGAAATTCGCAGTTCTGCATATCCCTAGTTACAATATGGAACAACAACATCAAAAAAACAAACAACCCCAAAAAAAACAAGGTGTGTAACTCATCTCTGCCTTTTAATGGCACATTTTCTCATTGGGTTTAGGGATCAGAAGACTTCTTATTGTAGCTCTGTGACAGAATACATGCTTCATATGTATGATTCTCCAGGTTTAGTCCATGAAATCTCTTGTGTAAGAGTCAGTTAGCAAGAGTAGACAAAGTTCATAGAAATTTTAACAATAAATTTAACAATACTAACTGCTAGATTTACTAGTGTGATTTGTCTGTATAGATGTTTTAAAGAAACCATTCTAGAGAAGGGAAAGTACATATAAAGCGACTATGTTTTAATGTCACACTAAGCTTTTCAAACCCATACAAGACATTGTTTCATAAATGAAAAGAACCTGCATTTGTAACATGCTATAGCTGTTATATTGGAAGGGACACACCCTTCAGGTCTGCCTAAAAATAATTACAATCAAAATAAATGAAAAAAGAAATCACAATATATTTTCTTAAAGCACATATTTCCAGATGCAGGCTTTAATTCCTAGTTGAGAGTCATATCTTTGCTTCCACACCCCTGGCAGTGAAATATGAAATAGCACCTCTGGGATTTTTTTTCACTTCCTTCATTGGTGTTTTATCACCAGATTAGAAGGTTGGGAAAAGGTCAGCCATCATGTAAAGTTTGAATAAGCAGTTTTGATCACCCCAAATTCTCTACAGAATACAGATACTCCCTTAATATGAATCCAATAGTGCTCTGTTTATCTCCATCTGTCATACTATTATCCTATATTCATCTATATTCTATTCTCATGAAATTCTATAGGAACACATAATTTCTCTGGAGCAGAAATAAGTTTATTTTTATAGTTAGGTATAGATTGTTGATAATCCTTCCAGATATATACCATTCATTCCTGTTTGATGATTTTTCGGCTTTTTTAACTGTTTAACGTTGCAAACCTAAACATACTTGCTAGGGAGTAAGCCATATTGAACATTTTCAAGTACACATGGATAAAATATCTTTACCCAGAGGTGCTTAATATCATGATGGTTCAGAAATGGGTGTATCATAACCATTTATGAGTTCTTCCATTAGCCTATTTCATTGTGTTTGCATTAACCAACTACTGAAATAACTCAAAGTTCATGTAATTTCATTACAGTAACTGAAGCCTGGTAGTTAATGATATTTACTAGTAATATAAGCAGCATTTTAGAAAAATGTTCCAAATAACATTAAATATTTAATGTAAGAAATGTGTTGTCATTAAAGAGATAATGTGTGTAGAAAACATGCCTAATTGCAGAAATATCCATCAACCTTTAAAACCAGTTTCCAAATGAAAAAGTATGTTTTTCTAATTTATTGAAATAAACAACAAGCTTATTGTTAGGTATGTTTTATCAGAATTATTCTGAAGAGGGTTATGATCAATCAATTAAATACGTTAGCTTCATTTTACTACTGCTGCCAGTGAGTAGGGAAATTATTTTGATTGTATACTATTGTTTTGTATGATACCTAGTATGCATTTACTAAATAGTACTGTCTAAGGGAACTTAACAACAGAGAAGCAAGACAGTCTGCTTGGATTCATTTAACAGATTTTTCAAAGTTTTTTTTTTTTTTGTTACATTTTAATTTTCTTTCTTGCCATAGGGTGAGTGGCTGCCACATTATTTTTAGATCAGTCTATCCATGTAGTTTAGATTCTTTTTCCTCTCTCTTAATGTACTACTATCCTTGAAGGGAATAATCAGCTCTTGTAATTGTCTTAAGCATGCTGCTTTCTGACACTAGGGGTCATTTAAGCTTACGTTCCTGCTGTGCAGTACTAAACATTCACAGAATACAGAATTTCTAAGAATAGAGCGGTACTAGGAAAACCATTTTCCTCGGACTTGACCACCAATTTTCTATTAATATGGCTGTAAATTGATCCCATTGCATTATAGAAAATATCTACCTTTCATGCATTTGTGGAAAAACCTGACAACATTTATCTAAATCTGCCAGCAAAAAATCAAAGCCAGTTTATAAATGAAAAATGGTACCACTTTACTGTTCTATTGGGTGTTGCTGTTGTTTTTCTTTCCTTTCCTCTGGAATTAAATAAGAATGGCATATTTTGTACTGAAATGCTTCCCATACCCTGCATTGCAACTGTCACCCATTAGTTGTGCTGTGGCTATTAAAGTGAGCTTTGAAGAATTAATTAAAAATACAAATTTGCACTGAGAGGGCATACCCCTACTAGTATGATTGGCTTTTCAAATAACATAAAACCACAACAGATGCTTGTATGTATTTGTATTTACAAAAATGTATTGTATGCTGTTCTCACAGACCTTTCTGCTATGTAACAGAACATTCCCTCAAGACTTAAGATTTGGACCAATACTGCAGGCTTATCAGTGCTTGCCCTTAATTTTTCATTGTGTAATGGAACTTTATGTTTCAGTCTGTACTTTAAAAATACATATAATTAAATTGCACCCTGTATTCTCATAATGATTTCCTTTACAGCAATACCATACACATTCAGTATCTGTCATTATGAAGGAACAAATAAATAAATATATACATATGCTATTGTGCATAATTACATGAATGGGAAGTTAAGGACACCATTCTATGGATTGTATCCAAAGTTAGTCGGTCAGGTCCCATTACAATGGGTTTATTTTAAATAGGCTAACATTGGATACAACCCTATATCAGAATAAGTTCCATTAAATTCAATGGGACTCTTCAGAGAAGAAAAGTATAGGATTGTAATTTCTGCTTGTGGTATACAGCTAATATCTGATATATGGTTTGCAACCTTGTTCTTTTGCTATATCTATATACATACATGTGTCAATCCACATTGCCTGTCCCATTACTGCCATTTAACATAACATACTAGAATTAGAAATATCCAAAGAGACGTAGGCATAAGAATTTATACAAAGGACTGCAATATCACTTCTCTGTATTTTGCAAGATAACCTTTATCTTGCACACAGATTTTGAATTAATTAACAAGAAAACCTTGGAAACTAACTGAAAAAACATAAAAACAATACATTTGTATAATATATTGCTATATTGTTCATCAAATCAGAAACAATGTTTCTCTTTATGAAGTCTTCTTTTTCAAAATGCGCAAAGCCCATAATCTTGACACTTTCTTATCCCTAACTGTGCAGATTGATTGATTGATTCTTAACCCAAGCAAACATGTATGTTCTTTAGGTAGATTACAAGAACAAAATGATAAAGTTCCATGCAAGCAGTTAAATGAATAAAATACAAACAATTAAAAAATAGAAAAACTTAAGACCACTCCCTGACAATATAGGATACAATAAAGATATATAAAACCAGCCATAACATCTAGAAACTGAATCTCTAAGGATGCAATTCAATTCAAAGACAAAACCCGCCCATCTCCATTACACCTCCCAACATCCCCCAACCAGAATGGCTGGTAGTTATAGGACATGTTTTCTGTCTAAACATAGAATCATAGCATATTAGATTTGGAAGGGCCCATGATGGCTATCAGGTCCAACCCCCTCCTGTTTTAGGACACCAGATTATACCATCCCACTCCGATGTCTGTCCAGTGCATAGGATTTCACCTTAAAATGCCTGAAATAAAAGAATCAGTTTCACCAACAAGCATTATTATGCCTATTCTGTTTTATTGTTGTTAGAAAATGTCTCTACTAAATCTTAGAATTAAGTGAGCTGTATGTCAGTGGTACATTTAGTGTACAAATACTGTCTATGACATGAGTAAAACTTCAAATTTGCTGTGCAACTGTGATTTCAGAAAATGGATTCATGTGTATTATGGTTGTTATGTTGTGTTATTTTCTTGTCCTTGGCACTTCATAGCTAACTAAGGGAATGTCAGTATGTGAGCTACAACACTGTAAGTCTTTCAGAAAAAGCATTCCACTAGGGGATGTTCCTGCCATCTTGGTTTAGCACATAAAACAAAACTATGGAGTAGTATGTGCACATACTATCAGTAAGGTATTTGTTGTACATATGATTGATCCTTTTTCTGATTTTTTAACTTATAGCTCAAGCAAATTTTGCACATGTGTGCACACACACACACAAGTTCATCCCAACAGTAATATGGCTTAGTATTGAAAATTGTGAACTAGTATAAAAATGCAGAATCCAATTTATATACAACTTGCATTCCATCTATACTGTGCATAAATTTATCAACTTACTTTGTTCTTTGATTTTAAACATACTCAGTGGAGAGGCAAGTTGCAGTTCATAACAGTTGATTAATATCTTTTTCTACTAAACAGTTTGCAGTTGTTAATATCTTTTTCTACTAAGCAATTTGTTAAACATTCATATTCTACACAATATGAATATGGTCTGGTCAAAGTTAAGCACTTGCATGGCCCAATGATTGGAAGGGAAGATCTAACCAGAGGCTTGACTTGCAGTACATTATGCCCATCTTATTTAGCAGACAAGATACTAGTTGATCCCAAAGGTATGACTCAGATAAATCAGTTATTCCTTCAAAAAAGATTTAATATGAATCTCCTTAAACCACAGATGCACAAAATGTCCACAGCTGGACATCACTATGCAATACCCTCTGAGATGTGGCATTTTTTACTAGAAATAGTTTTAACATCCATGCATTAATATGCCAGTAATCAGCTTGTTCATGTTGCAACTTTAATGCAATTTTATGTTTCTGGAATAACTAACAAAAATAAAATCTCAGTGGTAAAATGTCAATGTGCACATTTCAGGGCAACTCTACAGATATGTCTCACCTCCCATCCTTCCTTCCCAACTGGAACATTTTGTTCAAATTCTTATAAAGTTCAAGCCCTCGCAGCAAGTGCCAGCATCTCTCCTTCTCACTGAAAAACCAGAAAGAATGAGGAGAAGGAATAAGAGAAGGAGAAGGAGAGATATTCCTTCCAGATTGTTGTTGGAGTGTTTTCATGATGTCTTGCTTTTCCTTCTAGGACAGAACCAAAAAGAATGTCTGTGGAGAACGTAGTAGTACACCAGATCTTCAGGAGGGGGTGTGGGTGCTTGTGAAATAACAGCAATGGCTGCACAACAGCCTCCCCCCTCCCATCCAAATAATAACAATTTACTAAATTGTTGGGAAGTTGTTATAATTCCTTTCTCAAATTATTACTCACCCTTTAGATTAGAAATGAGGCTGGGCTTAGCAATCAGTCACAAATGGTAGGATTTCTAAAGTAGGAGCACTTGTCTGATTGTGAAGTGCAGGCCATTATTGCCTTGATTGGCTCTTTTTTCCCCCTCATAGTTTGCTTGATTTGTAGTTGAGAGACTACTGCTCTAGAAGCAATCAAAGCCTTCTCTGCTCATTTCTGCTCAGCGATTTTGAGTCCACTACTTTGGCACAGCTGTCACCTTTTAGCCTCTATCAGTGAGTGTGTGTGCTGTAAGTGTAAAGTTTAATCGTTTAGCATTTGAACTGTAGAAGCTTTCCCCCCAAATTATCTGATATTCCATTGCTGAATTTGCATTACTGAGAAGCAGGTATTTTTGTACATAACTGACCTTATATTGCACTCCTAAGATTCTGGTTTTAGAAGAACAATTTAGGCATTTGCAATCCAGTGAGCGTGGGCATATAGCAAGTTGCTAAAAACTAGGTCAATGTGCAAGCTTTTGTACGGTTTACTAAGTGGATTTAAGTATTTAGTTCTGATGGCTTGCTCATGGTGAATAATTTTCTGGATGCATCACTGATTAATATTCAAGATGTTATTACTCACTCTACCTAGGAAAGGTTTACAGTGACATGGTGACTTACCATTCAGAGCATCGCTTCACCATGAGTTATACGCAGCAAGCCAGTTGGCTTCAATGCAGTCCCTGGGATGCTAAAAAGTTCTGATATATGTGGCCAAATTTTTGCTCATATTTATTTAAAACAAATCAGGTTCTATTCCACAGTATAACTCACAGGAACAAATCTTGTAGCCAAGAAAGGTTTAGGACTACTCTTCCCAGGTTCTCCCTAGCTTGTTTCAGTAAGGGTTTTAGAATCAAGGTTTTATTTTCTTTTGTTGTCAATGGTTCTAATGTCTCTTCTAGGCAGGAGAAATCTAGAATATTTCTAGATGAAAACTGAAAGACTGTACAGTCTATTCTTATTAGAACTTGCAAAAACTCTTGAATCCATAAATCATTGCTGAGATGGAAAAGTGTGTTAGTTCCTTCTCAGCAGCAGTGCCCTGACTTTGAAATGCCCTCCCTAGAGAAACTTCACTGGCACCAATGTTACCAGATGCCAGATTAAACGTATTTATTTGCCCAGGCATTTAAAACCTTTAAAGCTGGTTTCTGTATAAACTGCTCTGTTCCTTGTATGTCTTTGCTTTGTTTTTATTCTGATGTTGTCCTGCTTTATTCAATTGCATTTATGGCATTCTCTTTCGTTTCTTCATGCACTGTAGGATGAAGGGCAGTTCAAAAATGCTTTTAATACTGCATGCATGCATACATTAACTTTGATTAGAACAAATCACTATTCCAACACCAGCACATTATCAAGGAATTATGGTTTGCTCTAAATTTAAGCACAGCAGAGATCTGATCTTGTGTGCAAAGGGAAGAATGGTGTGATGGTCATGTGAGCCCAGGGCTCACTGTGTCTCATTCCTAATCATCTAAACCAGGTATCTTTTTGAGTCAAGAACTGCAGTTCCTCATAAACAAGCTGTTGAGGGGCTGAGGCCCTGCAATGGATAGGACTGGATAGAAAAAGAGCTCAAGGATATTCATATATATGCATACAGACATAGACATATGCATGCACTCACAGTCAAACTGCCACATAAATCCAGCGGGATTCCTATAGGCCATTTGAGAGGACTGCAAGCCAGACATTCAAACTGTTTTAGGGGAGCCTATGAACCAGGACACTACCTCCTTGTTCAGCATTATATCTGAATTATTTCACATTCTCTTTAATGACAATGGGCCTCCTACCTTCATGTTGTACCAAAGATATATATTGCTTATATTGCTTATATTGATTTATTGATATCCCTCCAAATGACCTTTCTGAGGCAGGGGGAACCTTATAGGGCATAGAAATAGAGCAAGGGGCCTGTCGGGCCATCTAGTCTGACACCGGCTCCAGCCGGCTCTGCTCATGACATGCCCTCCATGTCTAGTCTATCTTTGAATACCCTCACCGATGGGGCCTCAACCACCTCCCGTGGAAACCCATTCCATACCCTCGGGGTCCTAACTGTCAGGAAGTACTTCCTGGCATCTAAATTGAACCTTACAAATGAACCTGAGGTTAGTACTTGAATCAAAGAAATATCCTTGGGTAAGGGTTAACCCCCATAGACACATCTTGCACCTGCTTCCAAAATCAACATAGAGTTCGCATGGCTTGTTTCTACTTAAGGAGAGAATCTGTAGGAGAGATTCTATAGTTTGGCCCAAATGTAAGACAAACAAGGAAACCAAACTGATGGGAATTTGCAAAGATGTGAGATTAGTTATAGGAAGAAAATCAAGGTTAAAGCATCCCATCCAACAGGGAGTGCAAAAGCCACTGAATGATAAAGTAGGGAAATGCTGGTCTGAATCCACTTAAAAGTGAATTTCACACCTTCTGAAGCAGGCTTCCCCAAACTGATGCCCTCCGGATGTGTGGTACTGCAATTCCCTGCATGCTCCAGCAATCTGGAGATTAGAAAAATAGGCTAGAGGAGCAAGGTATGACACTACTTGCTCAATAGCAGTGCAATTTCCTGAATACTCAAGCCTTCTCTTTAGTAAAATGTTCAGTGGGTCTTGTCCTTTTCTGAAACAATCACAGCCATTCTCGATGTCTCTCTTAGGCTTTTTCAACTATATCTGAAAATACTGTTTTTAGAAGTAATTAAGGCTGAGTAGGTCCTCCATAGCAGCCATGCTCATAAACTAAAACACAAACTGGGAATTTATTTATTTATTTCTGTACTACCCAACAGCCAATACTCTCTCAGTTCAGGAAAACAATACAGTAAAATATAATAAAAGCCATAAATCCTATCAAAATGCAATCATTTAAAAACAAAACTTAAAAACAGCTAAAAACATACAGTAAAGAATAGCCCTGTAAAAACATATAGGATGGGTAATCTGCTCAAGCCTTTGGATATCCAAGTATATTTTTAAAAGCCTCAGCATAAAAAACCATCTGCAACTGGCACCAAAAAAATGACAAGGTTGGTGCCAGGCAGGTGTTAATGGGGAGAGCTTTTCATAGGGGGCCACCACAGAGAAAGTGCTCCCTTGTGTTCCTACACATCATGCCTCCCTTGAAGTTGGCACACAAAGGAAGGCCCCAGAGGCTGAGTGTAAGGTCTGAATAGGTAGCATTTGACAGAGGCGTTTTGAAAGTATTGCAGACCCAAGCCATGTAAGGTTTATTGATTAAAACTAGCCCCCTGAATTGGGCCTGGGGGCATACAGGCAACAAGTGCAAGCAGGTCAGCACTGGTCTTATGTGTTTGAATTTATGGGTCCCAATTATTAACCTGCCTGTCACATTCTACATGAGCTACAACTTCTGAACAGTCTTCAAGGGCAGCTCCCCATGAAGTGCATTGCAGTAATCTAATTTAGAGATTACCAGATAGAAACCAGATTATTCCTGTCTAGATAGGGGGGTTAACTGTGCGACCAGCTAAAGATGGGAGAAGGCATTCCATGCCACTGAGGCCATTTCAAGTACAAGGATGGGTCAAGGAGAAGTATGAATCGGCTCCTTCAAGGGGAGTGCAAACCCATCCAGAACAGGCTGAACTTGCTCCATCCACTCCGAGGAACCACCCACTAACAGATTGAGCTTTATTCATACCATTGTTACAGCCAGACATCAGTTTAGCACTTCCAGAGCCACACCTGCAGAAGATGAAAAGAAGAAACAGAGTTGCATGTCATCAGCATACTGCGGGCTGCACACTCCAAAATTCTGAATGGATCCACTCAGTAGTTTCATGTAAATGTGAAATAGCATAGGGAACAGAATGGATCCCCATGCACATGGCTGAATGATATTCCCCACCTTCTGGAGATGGCCCTCAAAGTAGGAGCTGATGCACTGCTACAGAGTACCTCCTACTCTCAGCTAATAGAGTAACCCCAGAAAGTATGATGGTTGATGGTATCAAGCAACTGAGAGGTCCTGGAGTACCCAGGGGATCACACTCCCCCCACCTTTCTCCCAGCATAGATCATCATACAGGGTGGCAAAACCCAGTCTGAAGCTCTTTTGAAATGGATCCATGTAATCGGTCTCATCCAAGAGTGCCTGGAGTTGATTGGCCCCTTGTCAATAACCTTAATCTGTACTGACTTAAATAAGTCCCAGCTGATATAAGAGAATTTTCCTGGAAGTTTCCAGCAAAGATGGACCTCAGATGTGTCCTAGATATTCTTGGGGACCAACATGTAATATGACCCAGATGACCCAAAAAGGCTCTGCTGGGTGGCAAATGAAAAGTGAATAGAGGCAAAGAGATTTTTTTCTTTGCCACCCTCACTGCCTCTAAATATGCTCTATTTTAATCATAAACCAAGATTTGATTGCACTCACTAGTTTTCCTCCATCTTACTTTTATTCTAATAACCAAAGTCCATTCAACTTAAACTATGCTGATGGAAAAGTGCTTGTTAAATGCAGAAACTGATTTTAAGACCATTTCTCAAAACATTTTCCAAATTTAGATTTTACCGAAAGAATATGGCAATTTCTGCAATATTCACTGTGGGATGTATTATGTTGTGTCAGCCTCCTTTGATTCCAAAGTTGGACAACCTCAGTTAAAGCAATTCTTAGCTGTCATTTAATATTATCAGCTACATCTACTGTATTTCCAAGCAACCTGAACAGGGGAAGGAGAGAACTGTTCAAGTGGAGGGTATGTTTCCTAGTGCTGCAGGGTGGTAGCATGTCTCATGTCTGGTAACAGAAAAGGATAACCATCTTTGTGCAAACTTGACATCTATAAATTGATTACATAAGTGAACAGTGGTGGCCCTTTCATGTACTCTCCTTTTGTTTCAGCCTTACAGTAAAATTACCAGCAGCAGTTTACCATTAAAAGGGAAAAATAATAACTGGATATGCTTTCATCTGTACATACAGTTATAACACACAGCATGCTTTAATAGGATTGTGAAAAATCTGTGTTTGACCCATATAAAAAAGTAAACATTCTTGCTCTGGATACTATATCATTATCACAACAAAGAGAAACTCCTGAAATCTGAGAATTTAAACATCTGGAGAATGTTAATCACTTCAAAATGACGGATGTTTTTTATTTTAGCTTTTGACAGACACACTCCTTTCATAGATAGATGATTATTTACATAAATTACATCATCAATGTGAAAAAAAATCAGAAAACTTCAAAGGATCAGACACTTAATTAAAAAGAGACTTTTTTTAATCCACCCTCTCCCCATCCTCAAACCCTGTGTTTTCAGTAAGATGGCAGAAAAATACCTTTTCTTTTCCCCTTTCCATTTGCTGATATTTCTAAGCCCCTATTCTAATTTTGTGAATATGAAGCTCTTGAAAGACAATCAAGAAATGCTGAGAAACTTTGAGTGGAATGGAATGCTTTATTTTGATTCAATACCACTTCAAAATCTTTACATTTGATAAATCAACAATAATTTGCTAACCTTGGATATTTTTACATAATCTGGCATAGAGTTAGCTTAAGCATAGACTTTTCTGACAGAATATAAAGCTCAGAAAAATACACAGGGGCTGGTCCTACTATTATGCATGATGAAGTGGGTCCCACAAATGGCAGGTGATAGAGAGCATATGAGGAGGTGGCAGCGGCATAACCTAGCTGTACCATTTCTCTTTGCTGGAGGTTAGAGCTGTGTTTGCTATGTACCCCACACATTACCCCATCTCAGGTGGGGTAATACTGCTGTATCTCCACTACTGAAGTAAGAATCAACTGCCAACCCAATCCATTTCTGTATTTTTAATAGTGGGAAGCGCCATTTTGTTCTTTGCCTCAAGGAATACATGTCTTGAAATAGCCCTGTATTCTGCTGGGGATGGGAGAATCAGGAATACTTGAGCTCACTGAGATTCTCTGGACTTTACCCCACAGTTCCTTTGATTTCTTCCAATGGAAAAAGTGTGCATTTTCCCTGCACATTTTTCCAAATTGTGCACTTTTCTCAGATTGACAAAAGGATGAAAATGCTATTAAAAATGTGAATTTTGAAGAGCACTTTTAAATAAAAATTGTATTTTTCAAATATGACTGCAAATTTAGAAATGTGGAAACATTTTTTTATGTGCTCTTGTTCACAGTTGCAATGGGACATTTGCAAATGGGCAACACCCTTCTGCCCATGGTCCTCTGTAACAGACATAAACAGCCATACTGTTCTGATGCATTTAGTCTACATGACTAGTAGTCATTGATAGCTTTTTCTCCTTTAATTTGTCTAGTGATGTTTTCCTTGTCTTATAATGTGTACTTCCACCCTTAGAGTTTGAAAAATTGCACACATGTTGCTATTGTTCATCTTTTTTATTCTAGCACAGCACCTGTGGGATCCTTGATCACAGTTTTCACAATAAGCCATGCTGCTCAAATTTTTTAAATGCTCACTCAGTTCTCAGCCTGCATTTTGCCATCTTTGCTAGCTTATTTGTCTTGGTTTTTGTTAAAGCAGCACTGTTATACATCTCTGCGTTTTCCACCTGATATGTACTGCTTCATTTGTTTCACACACTTGGGATTCTATTCAACGATAGTCCTACATAGAGCAGACCCACTGAAATTAGCGAGACCTAACATTGGATATAACCCTTGGGTTTACTACATGGCCTGTAATCTGCAAGTGACTATTTGACAAAGTCTTTCCTTTTTTACCGTGGACTGAAATGTGATAATGGTTGAGTGTGAATGCAGCATTTTGCTAGAACTCTTTCTATACCTTTTGGTACCTTGACCAATGCTGGGTGAGCAATCATTCTTCATAGGAAATTTAATGAAGAGAGTTAGGTTTGTGCCAATTGCTCATAGAGGGTTTTGTTGTTCTTACATGTCATCAAGTTATCTATGATTTATAGCAACCCAATGAGTATCTAAAATGCCCTGTTCTTGGCAAACCTGCTCAGCTCTTGTCAACTCATGGCTGTGGCATCTTTTATGGGATCAGTCCATCTCGTATTTAGTCTTCATCTTCTGCTGCTGCTGCTTTTGAGTTTCCCTAGCTTGATTGTTTTCTCCAGGGAGTCTTGCCCTCTCATGATGTGCCAAAGTATGACAGCTTCATTTTTGTAATTTTTACTTCCAGGGAAAGCTCTGACTTGATTTGATCCAGGGCCTAATGGTTCATCTTTCTATTGATCCAGGGTATCCACAAAGCTCTACTCTAGCACCTTCTTTCAAAGACATCAATTTTCTTCCTGCCAGCATTCTTCACTGTCCAGATTTCACACCCATACATGGAGATTGGGAACACAACAGAATGGATGTTCTTGCCTTCCATCTCCAGTGAAAAATCCTTACATGTGACATGGAAGCCTAGGAGCACTAAATGTATGAGTTGGCAAGTTCTGGTTAGATTTAATTCATGCTTTACATATTAAATGAGTTGTTTCTGAGTGCTTGTCTGCTTCACAAATGACATAATTCAACTTTCTTAGTTTGTTTTTTTCAAAAACAGAGCACGTGAAATATGTATGTAGTATTTTTGCCAACATTCATGTGCATCCCAGCTCCTTAGCTCCTGGCTCATTCACATTTCAGGAAAATCTCAGGAGCTGACCAAGATTCATGAATATAGACCTCTCCACTCTTCTGTGACAGTTATTCACCTGACTCTCCTCCAAAATCTTTGTAAGGAAAAACAAATAATACCCCCCACCAAAAAAAAAAAACCCAACCAGGATAATTTTCTTATACTATCAAATCAGTGCTCTAAATGCAGGGGACATGAGCGAGGAAAGTGTCTAGCTCTCTTTGCTAAAATTTTTAGATGGGTATGGAAGGCATCAATTATTAAAAACTTGTGGAAGTCAGGGGGATGAGCTTTTGGATTTAAGGAAACCTGTACTTTCCATGTTAAACACTGACCTAGCATAATTTTTACCAAAAGGTTGGATCCAGACCAGGTTAACTGTGCTTAGTTCTCACTGAAATGAATGCGACTTAACTCTGAGAACAATCTTTTGTAAGTTTAGACCCGCTCAAAAAGGCCTGAAACTGCCAGTGTGTCCCTTAGTTCATTTAAGTAGGAACTAAGCACAGCCAATTTAGTATTGATCCAGCTACATGAAATTGTTTTAAACCAGGTTATGTAGCCAGAAGATACTTTTGTAAGGTAGTCTCCAACTGAAACATCATGTGCTACCCATTCATTGAAATTAACCATAATTTTAAAAAATGCAAGTTATTCTGAATGTTCTCTTGTGCTTTTATAAATGGAGAGATTACCTAGCCATTGTAGTCTCACAGATGCAAAACATAAGGCTGATAGGATTATTTGCGGGAGGGGTGCTTGATGCCTTCAGGCAATGTTATTGAAAACTAATGTATTTTGAAAAGCAAAAAATGTTTAAGAGTTTGAAAACTAAAAAACAGGTGCACCCTTTATTATGAAGTAAAAATGAAACCTTCACTCTTCTGATTTTAGTGGCACTCACTGTGCTTGGCTAGATTTTAAGATAAGACTAAATAAGAGAATATTCTGGTATTAAGGTTATCTCACAGCCAACAACAAGGCCCCTTCTTACACATTTGGCTGCATTTTAGTCCACAAGCAAAGGAAGGTTTCATTACTTCTCTGCGCCTTGCAATTGACAGGACTGCCAAATACTGGCTGGAAGACTTGGAGCAATTTAGCTCATGCCATACAATTTCCTCCTACACTCAGAGTTGTTTTGCCAGTTGACCTTAGATAATTTGTCTTCTTTCTGGGAGAAATGTCACCTGAAAGGAAGCTATTAAGTCAAGAAGATAATTCTGCAAGAACAGTCCACTGTATAAACAGAACTTGACCTCAGGTAATTTATTTCTGGTCCTTTACAAAGAGACTTAAGAGATAGGACTGATCAATGTCATGGTCTCAATCTGTCAGCTTAAAAAATTGGGAGAGACCAGCCTCTACCATGTTATTTTGTAGTAGCTGCTCTAGGAGCAAACAAGCCTCCAAAAAGCAGATCTTGAGAAAGACAGAGCAGGTTATTCAAGTTTCAATATACATGTTGCACTCCAAATCAGAGGTTTTCTTTGTAGATGTTTGTAAATTGAGTTTAAGCCTGAAATCCTAGGGCTATCTAGGAGTAATGCAAGAAGCAAGGATAGCATGATGGTGAAGAAGAAGAAATAAGGAAATGAGCAAAAGTTATTTAAATATATTGTCTGCCTGATGCTTAGCTATGAAATCAAGTCATATAACACAGTAAGAGCACTGTCTTCAACCCACCCTACAAGTACAAGTCCATGGCAATGAATATTGTGATCCTTTTTTTCCCTCAAGGCAATGATTTTTCTCTAGCAACAATCTTATTACTCCCATGCACATGTGAGGTATTCACATGATATTCACCGTGAAATCAATGCTACCCTTAACATGTTCTTTAAACTAGTGTTTTAGCTGATATATAGTGGCTGCATTGGCATGCAATGCCCAACAATAGCTTAGTTTTATGGGAATGAGTTTTGGGCTCATTTGTACCTTGCTACTCTCCTCTCTGGTGTGGCCACAGGAAGATGAGCAGCCTTTGCTTCTGTTTTCAGTTTTGTTTTGGTATTTTTTAAATTATGTCTGAACCCAGACAAGCTGTGTTTAATGTTCACAATTCTGCAAGCCTTGCTGATACCCTGGATGCCATATGGTTCATTGTGGGGCCCTGAGTTGTTTCAATACAGCACAGTTAACACTAAGCATAGTTTCTACTGAGACAGAATGAGAAACCACCACATGGCCACACCAGAGAAGAAAAGAATGGGGAGTACATGAGTCCAAGTCTCAGTCACATAATCCTAATCTTTACTTTAGGGTGATGTGTGAAACAGGCCAGTCACGCTCATCATTATTGACCCAACCAACAGTTAATTATGCATTCCTGCAGTAAGAATAATTTCTTCTCTATTTTTAGATACTCCCAAATTGTCTCATTTTGTCTAGTGGGAACTGGTGTGAATCAGTGAGCTGCATCCTGAACTTGAACTAAGATGATCTAGGCTGAAACCTCTGCAAACTCCATCACTCTTTCAGCCTAAACTGCCTCACAAGGACAAAAGAGGATAGTCTTTTTAAAGGGGCCTGAGTACCTTAAAGGAATGGCAGGACATAAATATCTTAAGAACATAAGAAAGAAAACATTGCTATGCTGGTCCATCTAGTCCAGCATTGTGCTCACACGGTGGCCAACTAGCTGCCTCCAGGAAACTCAGAAGCAGAATATGAGTGCAAAGACACCTTCCCACCTATGCTCCTCAACTACTGGCATACCACCTCTGATGCTGAAGGCTGAATATAGCCATCAGGACTAGTAGCCATTGGTTGGATTTTGTTCCAAGAATTAGTCCAATTCCCATCCAACTGGCAGCTTTCATTACATCCTAGTTTAACTGTGTGATGTGCAAAGAAGTATTTCCCTTTTTAAGTGAAATTACATCTACTGTCATTGCCCAGAAATTCTATGGGCTGATTTTATGGTGCTCTACTGAATATATTCCAGGATAATAACAGAACAGTTTTAAGAAACTCTGAAGCAAGTTCCCAAACCCAGTCAAATCAGGGTTCAGTATTTCATTCAGAGAAGGTTTTTTGTGGAACAGCACTAACCATTTAAATTGTCCTCTAAGAGCATACTTGATCATGTAGTAGCCCAGGGGTGCCCAACCCACAGCCCGGGGGCTGCATGCGGCCCAGGATGGCTATGAATGCAGCTGAACACAAAATCATTATGAGATTTTTTGCAATTTTTTTTGTAACTCAATCGCACAGTCCTCCAGGGTGTACTTTGTAGACGACAGTGTCGTGTCACAATGTCATAAACTAAACGTACCTATTCTCTCACTATTTGTACACATGCATGGCTTCAGTTTTACAGCTGTGTGAGGCCTCCAGTGTGTTATCTTCCAAGCGCTAATTAGGATTATGTGAGGACTTTTTTGCTTATCTGTGATGGCAGATATCATTAAAATTATGCACAGACCCTTTTTTTTTTTTTTTTTTTTTGCTTATCAGCTTTTGTTAGTGTTTGTGTATTTAATGTGCAGCCCATGACATTTTTTTTCTTCCAATGCAACCCAGAGAAGCCAAAAGGTTGGACACACCTGTAGTAGCCTAAGACAACAACCATATTTGCCACTTGTTTGGATGTGTGTGTTGTTGCAATCATTGGCACAGACTTCTGATTCTGATTCAACAGGAACAGAAGGCTCAAGTCCAGGCACTTAATGAGGATTCTCATGCTGTCCTAAAGCAACTCCTTATTTTCTGAAGGGAATAGCCAAGTAGGATCAATGTTGAAATGCCCACAGGATGCCATATGTCCTGCTGGCCATACTGCTGAGGTACCAGTTTGCAAGCTGCCTTATCCTAAGTTAGACCATTGGTCCATCCAGCCCAATACTGACAACATTGACAAGCAGCTGCTCCAGAATTCCAGCCAGAATATTTCCCAGCTTTACTTTCCATATGTAAAGCAAGCTTTACATACTGAGTTATGCACTTCCTGCTATGACCTCTCCATTGCCAAGTCAGAGTAATCCTAACATAAGCTCAGCAGCTGCCAGGGCTAAAGCAGCTTTTCCCTTCCCTTATAGGCAATAAGGTCCCCATGCAGGCCTTTTCATGGTCTTCCGTCTCTTGGCCCACAGGAGATGCAGAGACCAGCATGAAGATGAATTAACTGAAATGAGACAATGAGGTCCAAATTTGACAGAGACAGAACAGGACAAGGCCTACTTTCCAGGCACCAGGATATGATTTCTACTCAACCAAACTTCACTGGCCACAAGAAAGAGTGCACATATTCTGTGTCTCTATATTTAATTGGTGCATCACTGTGCAGCCAGCTGTTAACTTTACAAAACTTGCATCTCTTTTATTATGTCTGCTTTGTGAACAAAAATGTTTGAAAACCTGTCAATCAAAAAGATGAAGTTAGAATTAATATATTTAACAGTCTCCCAAATTGGTTCAGGTGTTCATTCACCTGGGAATTATGAATAAAGATAAGAAGGCTTGCTGTTAGTGAGAGAGGCTGAGCTTTACTATGTATCCAGCTGTAAAAAGCAGTATTCATCACAGTACTTCAAATGGGGGAAATGCATTAAAATGAAAACACTGAAATTTTTATAATGTTTCTTTTGGATACCAAGTTAGAATCCTCAACATTTAATTTAACCCTCAACATGCAATCTTTAAATTTAATTTGACAAAGTTTTTGCACGAAGTTTATAGATAAATATGTATTGGAATATTCATATGTATGGCCATTCACAATGCAACCCATAGACCACAAAAACACCTTCATTTCAGATGGCTGAGTGCATAGCCAAGTACTGATTGGGTCAGATGCAGGACATGTTAGTTGCATCTAGGTTTCACATAAATAAATGTGGAAAAGTTAGTCTTGATTTAATGCCCATTCTGACTGTGACATGCTGGGAACTGCCTTTCTGTTGAAACTCACATAAGAATGTGTCTTAAGTTAGAGTGACACAACTGATAGCCTTATTTCATGTCCTGGTGATATGAATGAGTCTTCAGTTAGATCCAAGCTTTCAGTTAAACCAACACTGGATCAACACTGGATCCAAGCTTTCAGTTAAACCAACACTGGATCCAAGTCTGTTTAAAAGAATGAATGGGGAAGATACATTTTAAGACATAAAGAGGCATGAGTAGTCGAAGTCATCTAATCATCATCATTTTGACATGTCTAAGAACTCAACTGAAATTTCTGTTTTTCATTTTCATGAAGAGCAATAGCAAGAGGATTTTCAAGTGCCTTCCTCACATCCACTCTACTGTCCAAAGAACAATAAGCAGGGCAGGAAAAGCACTTTGTGGGTAGGGGGAGGGTGTAATGACATCCCAAATTAAGCCAACTGAGGCTTCAAGTTAGACATTCAAATGAGCTTTTGCAGTATCACATTTGACTTATATGTCTGATTTCCTTCTTCTGCTATGCGTGTCAGTGTAAGTTTTTAATTGTTTTTATAATTTTAGTTGTTTTATGGAGTCGTCCCTGGCCATGTTGCCACTTGCGCTTCCTGGGGAGCGCACGGGCGCTGCCATTGGGGTAGTCTTGGGCAATGGACGTTATAGCGGTGGGAGCTTGACGTGTCCGCATAGAAGAAGGAGGGACAAATGGTTGACACCTGTCCCTACTTCCGGTTTTGCTCCCAGCCAGAGGGTGTCAGGGAGTTTTGTCAGCCGCCCCTCGGGCCTGACGGTGCTGTTGCTTAACGCCAGGTCGGTCAATAACAAATCTTCCCTCATCCATGACTTGATTGTGGATGAGGGGGCTGACCTGGCTTGCATAACGGAGACCTGGGCGGGAGAGAGGGGGGATGTTGCCCTCTCCCAACTATGCCCGCCCGGGTATCTGGTTCAGCACTGTTCGTGCCCAGAGGGGAGGGGAGGGGGGTCGCTTTGGTTTACCGAGCCTCCATCTCCCTCACAGGACTTCCGGTCCCCTCGAAGCCAGGGCTGGAGTGCCTCTACTTGGTGTTGGGCAACCGAGACAGATTGGGGATTCTGTTGGTGTACCGTGCACCCTTCTGCCCAACAGTCTCCCTGCCTGAGCTGACGGAGATCATCTCGGACCTGGTGTTGAGGACCCCCAGGATGTTGGTCCTGGGGGACTTCAATCTCCATGCCGAGACTGATCTGACTGGGGCGGCTCAGGACTTCATGGTCTCCATGGTGGCCATGAGGCTGTCTCAACATGTCATCGGCCCGACCCATGAACGTGGACACACCCTGGACCTGGTTTTCTCGACGGGACAGGAAGAGGGTGGTCTGAGGGTGACCCCCTCTTGTTTGACTCCCTTGTCATGGTCAGATCACTTCCTGGTGAGGTTTGTGCTCGAGAGCGACTTCTCCCTCTGTAAGGGTGCAGACCCGATTGTGTGGGTCCGCCCCCGGAGCCGGATGGATCCGGAAGGATTCCTGAAGGCCCTGGGGGAGTTTCCGGCTGACAAGACGGGTGCTCCTGTCGAGGCTCTGGTCGAACTGTGGAACGGGGAGATGACCAGGGCTGTAGACACAATCGCTCCTAAGTGCCCTCTCCCACCGGGCAGAGCCCGCTCTTCCCCTTGGTATACACCTGAATTGAGGGCGATGAAGCAGGTTGGGAGACGGCTAGAGCGTAGGTGGAGGAAATCACGTGATGAATCTGACCGAACACACTTGAGAGCCCACTATCGGGCCTGTGCTGTGGCGGTGAGGGCGGCGAAAAAGAGATATTTTTCCGCTTCCATTGCCTCCTCACAATGCCGTCCGGCGGAGCTTTTTCGAGTGGTGCAGGGCCTGGTTTGTCCAGATCCGAAAGAAGACCTGGTTCCACCCTCAAAGGCCCGCTGTGACGACTTTGCCAGGCATTTCAGGGAGAAAATCGCTCAGATTCATCACGAGCTGGATTCCACTATTGATACAGAGGTTTTAAGGGAGATGCCAATGCCGCCGTCTGGTCCAGAATTATTGGATGAATTTCAGTTATTGCGGCCCGATGATGTGGACAAGGTGCTTGGACGAGTACGTCCCACCACTTGCTTATTGGACCCTTGCCCGACTTGGTTAATAAATAATTCCAAGCACGGGACTGGGACCTGGATTTTGGAAGTGATTAACGCCTCTCTGAGGGAGGGTCGGGTGCCTGCCCCTTTAAAGGAGGCGGTAGTCCGACCGGTCCTGAAGAAGGCGTCACTGGATCCAGAGATGGCCACTAATTATAGACCAGTGGCCAACATCCCGTTTCTGGGCAAGGTGTTAGAGCGAGTGGTGGCGGGACAACTCCAAGCACTCTTGGATGAAACTGATTATCTGGACCCATTTCAGTCCGGCTTCAGACCCGGGTACGGTACTGAATCTGCCTTGGTCGCCCTGTATGATGACCTGTGCAGGGAGAAAGACAGGGGGAGTGCGTCCCTGTTGGTTCTCCTGGACCTCTCAGCGGCTTTCGATACCATCGACCATGGTATCCTTCTGGATAGGCTAGTGGGATTGGGGGTTGGAGGCACTGCTTTGCAGTGGTTCCGCTCCTATCTCGATGGCTGGTTCCAGAAGGTGGTGCTGGGGGACTATGGCTCTGCGCCATGGCAGTTATGCCATGGAGTGCCGCAGGGGTCCATTTTGTCCCCATTGCTGTTCAACATTTACATGAAACCACTGGGAGAGGTCATCAGGAGGTGTGGGCTGCGGAACCATCAGTACGCTGATGATACCCAGCTCTACCTCTCGTTTTCCACCAATCCAGGTGAGGCAGTGGCTGTATTGAACCGGTGCCTGGCCGAGGTAATGGGCTGGATGAGGGCCAATAAACTGAAGCTCAATCCAGACAAGACGGAGGTCCTGTTGGTTGGTGGTTCTGGCTTTGGAGAGGGTGAACTGAACCTTGTTCTGAATGGGGTTGCACTCCCTCTTAGGGACAAGGTTCGCAGCTTGGGAGTGCTCCTCGACCCGGAGCTTTCACTAGAAGCTCAGGTGACCGCAGCGGCGAGGAGCGCTTTCCTCCAGCTTCGGCTGATCCACCAGCTGCGCCCCTAACTGGAGTATGACTGCCTCGCGACAGTGACACATGCATTGGTGACTTCCCGTCTCGGCTTCTGTAACGCACTCTACGTGGGGCTACCCTTGAAGACGGTCCGGATACTTCAACTGGTTCAAAACAGAGCTGCCAGGCTGCTGACGGGGACTGGGCGTTGTGTTCACATGACTCCAGTTCTCCGTCAGCTTCACTGGCTTCCCATTGAAGTCCGGGCCCAATTCAAGGTGTTGGTGATGACCTATAAAGCCCTAAACGGCTTTGGTCCTGGTTACCTGAAGGAGCGCTTGCATCCATATATGCCCAGCCGCCCCTTGAGATCGGCGGGGGAGGCCCTTCTCCAGGAACCCTCCATGAAAGAAATTAGGAGGGTGGGTACTCGGAGGAGGGCTTTCTCTGCGGTGGCGCCTAAGTTATGGAACGCGCTCCCCAGAGAGGTCCGCCTGGCACCGTCAGTATTTGTTTTTCGGCGCCAGGCGAAGACCTTTTTATTCAAGCGGCATTTTAACTGTTAACATTATTGGTTTTATCTGGCCAGGGCGGCTTATTTTATACTGTACTGCTGTATTTTAATTTTATATTTATATTTTAATTTATATTATAATTATTTTAACTTAAATATGTGAGCCGCCCCGAGGCTTCGGCGAATGGGGCGGCATAAAAATGTTTTAATAAATAAATAAATAAATAAAATATGCTATCTGACTACTGTTGGAAAAGAGGTCCAAATAAATCATATTCAAGCCTGAAACTGAAATGATGCATGGTGTTTTTGTGGGATGAGCATGGTGTAACTCAGGAATCCATCTTGGATGTTGACCGAAACTGCTGACATTTCTTCCCCCTCCCCCCTCCCGTTCTTCTTCTCCCCTCTGGCTATGGGCAAGAGCAGACAGGAAGAATTTGGTTTTCCATTTCGTGGAATACACAATCACACAATCAATGCAATGATACTGCATAGTCCCTGCAGGAATTCACAGTTTATCAAGAAGTGTTTAGTTTGCTACCCCAGAGCACTTCCTGTGCTCTAGCCAATTGGAAAGATGCAAATTCATTACTCAGAGTCTGAGTCTTCCTGATAAGTGAATGTAACAGATGAGCTTATGATTTCATGAATGATTTCTCAATAGCTTGAATTTACATGTTTAAGCAGACCTGGAGATGAGTTTAAGTTTCTGGAATTTACTCAACTGAAATGTCAATACACTGCAATTAGAAATATTGTAATCTTATTGTCACTTGTATGTTTGGCTGATCTTATTTATTCTGTATATGATGACCTCAGAATTTCATTGTAATGTCTGTATCCTGTCATTAATTGCTTTGTACCTGTGTACATGACCAGGAGAGTATAAAGTATAAAATGCTTTGTACATGTATTGAAACCTTGCAGTTGAGTTTACCTCTGCCTGGTAGTGCATTATCGTTAGTCGACTGCAGGAATTCTGGGGCGACTTCAGTCATTTTGGGTGACTGTTCTGAGTGGATAAGAATAAGTTATTCTAAGAAGATTAAGATGATGAACAATAGAATCACAATACTTAAAGTATTTACAGTATTTAGCATACAATGGGGCTGTCTTCTGAATTATTTATTAACTTATTTGTTTATTTCTATGCCACCCAACAGTCAAAGCTCTCTCATTTGAGTTAAGGGCAAATATTTGAAACTTGCTCATAAGCCTTTTGCAAACTTCTATTAAAGCTTACATGGTGTTCCTTAATAGTATTTTGTAAACACAAACTATGTTATTGAACATTACAAAACATAATAAGAAGGAAAGTGAATTGACAAGCCAAACTATATCCTGCTTCTAGTATTTCTCTATTTTATCAGTTGAGGGAGCAATCTTATGGTCTTCTGACATTGTCTGGGGGGCCATAGGACACATTAACATCCAGCTCTGATCTCAGAAAAACACTCCAAGGTTGAATCCAGGACTTCCCTCTATCCTTGCAGTTAGCAAGCTTCTCTCCATGCCATCTGGGCTCTAAAGACTATCATCAGAGCTGGTACAGGTGGGGAACATATTCCAGGGACAAGGAGAGGAGGAGTGAGACACTCCTATACTCTAAAGAACCCTGGTGATGCTTCAACCTCTTCTCCTTGAAAGGAGGGGGAAAACAGCTGAAATCAGCAATTTTAGATAATGCATCTCTCCTTTATTCTACCGGATGACCATAATCCGCCAAACTTGTAGAGTCATGAGTAGCCACATTAGATGGGGTCCCGATTTGGTTAAAATATCTGAAGAAAGCAGTTCCTTTGAAGAACTGTGAACATTTCCTGAATGGCTCCACCTGGACCCACATGATCTCATGGTATACACCTGCATTCAAGTTCAAAAAGAGAACATAACTTTCCTGTTTGTTTTCATCAAAGCCCACTGACAATATGGAGGCTGACACACACTTTAAATCTGCTTTCTGTTTGAGATTTAGGCATGTAAAGGGATTATACAACATAACACAGGCTCATTGTATTATTCTGGGTAAATCATATTGACCAGAACAGAGAAAAAAAGACAATTATTTCAATTTTATTTTTGAACTTTTCTAGAATATTTTGTACTGGCATATATCTTTCTACATGTCTTTAAGGTATTATTTGTCTTGTGCTGTTTGAAATTACATCAATTCTTATAAGCTGCATATAGTCAAACCTCTGTTTCCTGGCCTTTTGTCTTTCTTGGTATAACAAAACATGTAGCCCAGTCATAAGTATATTTATTCAGATGTAAGACCCAATGGGTTAGATCCAGAGCAGTACACAGCAGTCTTTTGTTTGTGATAGAGGAAGAACAGGGAAGACCACCTTTCCTGTCCCCTTACACCCTGTGTGCCCCCTTTTCTTTCTTTGTTTTTCTTTTTCCTGATAGGGAGCTAAATACCAGACACATTGGAAAACTTTCAGTTGTTATTCTTCTATGTCCTGTGTACAGTAGCCCCTGTGAAGCCATCAAAATCACTAAAATCTCTGAGTAGCTGCAGGATCAATCCCTCACATTCAGAATGTGCACAAGACTATCATTGCCTAAGAGGGCTGTAAAGCAGTGATGATAAGCTGGTTGGAATAAGGTCTGGGAATTTAGGAAAGGGAGGACATGGACAGGTTGCCATATTAAAACTCCATAATTCCCCTGAGGTTTAGAATCACAAGCAGGCACTCAAATTACTACCACAAAATACCAAGATGCAGCTGTTGTCTCTAGAGAGGATCACATAAATCTGAGAAACAGATGGTGTCCCACCAATTTATACCTTATTCTACATACTACATTTTACAAATAACTGTAGTAAGAATTTTGTGCTATTACCTATTGATAGGATGAAAAAACAATGGATGCCCTATGGATATTTGAAATGGCCTTATACTAGAGGAGAGCAACTTTATGCCCTCCAGATTTCGGACTACAACTCCTATAAGCTCTGGGTAATATGACCAGTGATCAGGGATTGTGGACCTGTTGTTCAAAATATTGGCAGGAAGGGACACCATATTGCCTGTCCCTGCCTTATACTTAGTGAGCCCTTTTGGTTCATCTAGCTCATTACCATCCATTCTAATCAAAACAGCAAAGTCCCAAGTGAATGTCTGTGTCAGTTCTACTACTCACAGTCATTCTTACAGGAGATGCCTGTGGTGGAACTAGCATGCCTTCCATTTCTGAGCTATACTGCCTTGCTTCCAGCTAGACCCTATTTGGCAACCTGCTTGCAATTAAATAAAGACTTAATTGAACAGGAACTGATGTGGGTAATGGATTTGGAAGAAATTAATTTCAGGTGTAATCACCCTGTTGAGTTGGAGAAATAAGTTTGGGTGAAGAATTAATTTTAAAGGACTTTATTTAGAGGAATTTATTTAAAGGTTTCATAGAAGAATTCATTGACTTGTCCTTTGTGAAACAAGTATTGGGTTGCCCTGGAAAACTGTGGTTCAAAACAGTGATGTTGTGTTTTGAGGTTCATACACTATCTCTAGATTGTACTCATGTTCCTCATCAAATTACTTCTGTTTTTGACTCACCAGTTTACTTTCTGTGAAATGGATATTCTGTTGTAGCTGAAATGAAATGCCTTATTGTGAGTAGACATCTGTTGTGTTAAACATAGCCAAATATGGCACTTGGTGGCTGGTATTCAGCCTCTGCCAAGTGTACTTAGAAATACAGAAACAGAGCAAGCCAGAAGGGGCCTCCCAGGCCATCTAGTCTGACCCCCGGCTCCAGCTGGCTCCACTCATGACATACCCACCATGTCCATGTATAGCCTATTGTTAAACACCCTCACCGATGGGGCCTCAACCACCTCCCATGGAAGCCCATTCCATACCCTTGGGGTCCTAACTGTCAGGAAGTACTTCCTGGCATCTAAATTGAACCTTGGTTGCCTGAGCTTTGCTCTGTTGGAATGTGTCCTGCCCTTCCCTGCAGGGGAGATCAGGTCTCTGCCCACCTCCATGTGACACCCCCTCACATACCTGTATGTCACCAACAGATCCCCTCTGAGTCTCCGCTTCTCCAGGCTGAAAAGACCCAGTTTCCTCAGTCTCACCCCATACGGCTTTCCCTGCAAACCGGCCACCGACCTTGTGGCCCTACACTGCACTGACTAACCTGGCTATATTCTTCCTGTAACGAGGGGCCCAAAACTGAACACAATGTTCCAGTTGCTGGCGCACCAGAGTCGTATAGAGTGGTAGTAATACCTCTCTCGATCTAGAAGCCATGCTTCTGGCTACTCAACCAAGGGTGACATTCACCCTCTTGACCACCACTAGCTTGCCTTCTATGACATTGCTGCAGCAGGAAACGTGCTCCAGCCATATCCCTGCAACAGCCATTTTGTGCCTGTGTATTTCCTTCAGAGCAGCTATTTTGTGAATACCTCTGTGACCCATAATGTTTTCTCAAAATTGTAACAGGTCCAAAACAGTTGGGAAACCCTAATTTATCACAAGATGGCTAGGCTCTTCCAGCCTACTACAATCATGAGAACAGTGTGGCTGTAGAGCTTGGTGTAGAATTTATTCTACTGAAGCTCGTGTTTGTGAAGCTTTTGTGTATTGCACAAACTTTCTAATACTAAAGTTACCATGCTAAGTGAACTAATCACATATCATAAAACAAAGGACTTTATTGATGACTTATTTTTATTGCTAACTACCTTTCAAATGCAAGACTTTATTTACTCACTTATTTGGATTTCAGGGGAAGAACAGTGTTGCAATTTTTCACAGCATGTTCCAGCTACTAATCTGAATTACATCTCTACTGCATTGGAACTAATTAACTTCTAAAAATATTTACACATCAAATATTTTCTAACAATGAAATGAATATGTCCTGGAACAATGTGGACATTAAACAAAGGCAGATCTTCCCAATGAGTGAAACCAACATGGAAAATCCATAATGTGAGCTACATTATGTAAGATACTGGATACCCTCATGTAAGTCTCAAAATTTAGAATGGGGCTTTTATGTACAGTGATCAAATTCATACCAGACCCTGGGGATTAGTCATATTAAAAAATTTAGATTACAGAAATTGTATCCAAGCTCTCACCTGCACATAGTAGTATGGACAATACATGTACTCTCTACATAGATTGTGCAACATTTTTTCAGTATAATAGACAGAGGAACCCAAAAAACAGAAACATCCCCAAAATACAGCCTGTTGGGGATGCCCCTGTATCAGTGGAGAGGAAATGCACATACCCCATCCTGAGTGATGCCCCAATTATATTCATATAAAGCTTTACCATGTTTGGCAGTGTTTGGTGACCCCCAAATGGGAGTGTTCAGAGTTCAGAGATGGCTTCTGCATCCAAATACCCTTTATTTCCCAGGAGACCATCAGTACAGATCTCACCTGGAGCTGACATAGATAATCCATTCCTGGCTGCAATGGTGGTATAAGCAGGGGTTCCAAATAACAACAATCCACTGAACTGAAAAGTCTGGTAAGTTCCCTTACCTCCTAACCTGGTCTGTGTGAGCTGCCACCCTTCCCACTTAGGGCTGCTCTTTAAATCCCCACTCACCGCAAGTCTTGTGAATATGTATTCCCAATTCCCTATCTTCAAGAAGGACTGTATAAAAGTAGCAACCTTTCAGGCTTAATACACCTAAAGATAAAACAACCCTGCCCATGACAACACTGGGTGTTCCCAAACACAAGACCCCTAGTACTAGTGATCAAAGAGATTTGTCCAGCTGTTTTTCTTTTCTCTCTGCCCCCACCCCTGACCCAATTATTTTTGTTCTGACAAAGTAAAGGATATAAGAACTGGTGGGAAAAGGTTACAAGTAGAACCTTTACAAGAGAGGGTTACAAGTTGAATAATGTGTGTTCATGGATGAAGAAAGGTGATTTACAAAAGCCTTGTCTGAAACCACTTACTATGCAAACATAGTGCTGGTGTCCATGCTATCAGTTTTTGTCATCTCCATCTGATCTACTATGAGCTATACTTTCCCCATTTTTATCAGGAAAAGATCTAGAAAGTCTAGGAATTCAAATGGGGAAGCCCAGTCTGACTGGTAGCAGCAGGGAGAAGTCAGGGGGAAGGCAGGTCAGCAGAGAAGTCCGATGGGTCATGAGGTAGAACAGTCTTTGAATCCCCAACTGTAAAGCAACCCATATGACAAAAAAAGAAAACAGAGGCATGAACCATGCAAAACAGATGAGAGTGAGGAAATCACACAGCCACACAAAAGTAGTCCTTTGGACTCATATTCTCCTGTTCCAGCATCAACTTTCATTCCATGGAAAAACAACTTATTCTAAGATAATGAATGGGAAGGGACAATTCACAGCTGGAACATCAATAATAATGATAAATATTAAAATAAGGTATGACATTCTCACAGCAAGACTTTGGAACACAGGAGCAAGTGATCACCAAATCCATGCCTTTATGAACTGATTACAAAGCAGGTTTGGTCAGAAGCAGTCCAGCTCAAAATTCCAGGTTATGCATATCTTGCAAGAGTAAGGACTGAATTGCTCAGGTAAAGTATGGGCAACCTCACCAAGAATGAACCCCTTCCTTGAGGAGGAAAGGGGTCATTTCTCAGGTTGAGCTGAGCCTATTTTTTTCTTTGACTTCTCTTAATGAGGAGTGTCTGGTGCTCAGTGCAAGGCAGACTCCAAAGCCCTTCCAGTGTAGGTAAAGGCAATGGATCAGCAGAACACATACAGATTTCTAAGTCTGAAGCCTCTGTGCTGCCAGAAGCTCTAGCATGTAGCCCAGCAGCAGTCTGCTATTGCAGAGAAGCTGGGGATGGCTCAGTGAGTTATTTTTAAAGTTGCTGTAGGGGGGCAGGGGGGGAGGAGTGCAGTGGCAGAGTACCACTTACAGCATACTCTCATTCGGAGTAGAAATGAAGGATATGGAATTGGAACTACACAAGAGCATAGTTTGTTACTCAAATAATATCACTCGCAGGAAGATGAAGTCTATATAGACACAAGGGGAAACCCAGTGACCAAACTTATAGGAATGGAGCACAGCAAGACAGAAGATTGGTTCTGACCCTTGGAATCTTGGTAGTTTTTTGAGCATGAGATGCTGACCCTGAAGGCAAGGCTCTAAACAAGTTCCTAAATGGTTCTTGGCTTGATTATATTCACACAGGGACAAACTGATATTTCTGTCTACATTTCTGACAGAATAAGGGTGAACAGCCCCTCCTGGCAGCTTGAAGCCAATATATAACTTGATTCAAACCCCATGTCTTCCTGACTCTCTGAAATAGGGCTAGCAAGAGGGCTCTTCCTTCCTACCCAGGGTCTGACAGCAAAAGAAACTGGCACAGGCTTTTCTCCTCTCAGGGACATGGGCTTAAACCACTGATAATCAGACTCTGTGCCCCAGCCATGAACAGCACACATACCTGTTCTCAGTCCTTCCCAAGTCTTGTTTTCTCTCCTTTGCTGTTCTTTTCCACATCCTAGTTTCATTTACTGTCATCATAGCTTCTACCACATGTATTCCCTCCTCCCTTTCTCCTGTGCTCTTT
The DNA here is from genome assembly GCF_004798865.1 of Varanus komodoensis. Classification (NCBI taxonomy): domain Eukaryota; kingdom Metazoa; phylum Chordata; class Lepidosauria; order Squamata; family Varanidae; genus Varanus; species Varanus komodoensis. The sequence continues at coordinate 113,438,029 of NW_025335268.1, forward strand.
TTATCCTCACCCACATTCTTTTATCTCCCTTTCTCCCTTGGCTGCTTCAGGCATTGCTCAGTTTGGCTGGGATAGAAAGCTGCGATTGAGTTAAAGCATGTGGCATCACAAACTTGGGGCATCTCCCTCACCAGGTGTCCTTTCCCTGTTATTTGTGCTGGGTTGAGAGCCTGCTGAGCCGCCAGCACTGGCCCGGAAACTAAGCTCAATTCATTGGGAGTCAGATGAGAGGCAGCAAGCCCTGCCAACCCTTTACACGCAGTCTCCTATTTCTAACAATAAAGCAAGCACTGCATTGATGAATCAGATGTGATGTGAAAGGAAATATCTCTGTGTGTGTATTTCCTATATTCATATAGGAAATATTGTTAAATGAGCCCTCCCTTCCTGGGACACAAAACAGGCCATAGAAAAGTGTCAGATGAAAAAACAATAATAAAACTGTAGGTTTTTACAAATGAAAACTAGGTAACATCAATGTCATCGTCCAAACTGATCTCTGCTGCCACTGCAACTCCACCAGCTGTTGATGGCACTCAATGGATATCATAAAGAGGGCAAAATCACCAACCTGCCCAGTCTGTTATTGCCCATATTAATGAATTTGCCCGGAACTTCAGGGATAGATAAAAAAGCAAACACAGAAAGAATCAACTCAACAGCATGACTTCAGCAAGGAAGCTGAGGAGAAAGTAGACACAGCAGAGCTTTGCCAAATCCCCATGAAATGAATACTGGTTCAAGCAGGTTTCTTTGCAGGATGGTATTCTACACATATGCATTTGTAAGTTCATAGGATCCTTCCACACACTTGCTGCATACACACAGCTCTGTAGCCCCTTCATGTGTTCTTTCAACATGTGAAGGAATTCATCTGAACTCTCTTTCTGTAAACATTGAATTGTGATTGAGAAACTCAATCCAGAGTTATGCTATTCACCATTACCCCAAGTTCTTTCCCCTAATTAGAATGAAGGAGTACACATGTGAAATTAGGATTGTTTTCTTCGAAACTCATCACATACTGAACATATTTATATTGAACCTAAGTTGCCAATCTATGAAGGCATCAACCCAATTTAGAGAGATCGTTTTGTAGCTTTTCACAGTCTAATTGGAGTGTCTACACTCTTTCCATTCCCTTAATTCTCTTAATTCTGGGTATGGTACATGTGGAGCAACACATATTGAAAGTTGCTGGCCCCAGCACACTAGAAGTACAGAGGACAAGATAACTGAGTCCACAATTCTATGAAAGAAGTCTAAAGATGAGAGCAGTATAGTCTCAGAGAAGAAGCATGCTTTCCTAAATAACAGCTGCCTTTCAGTATTGCAGGTGTTTGGATAAATTCTGGCAGAAAAATGTTACTTATACTGTATGTGCCTTTGTGTTATGAGACCAAACCTGCACTCTTTCTCAAAAGCACCAGCTTTCCAAGCCAAGTCACTGTTTAATATTGCTGTTGCCTTAAGAAAATGGCACTCCTTCCCCCTCCCTTTTCTTGCTGTTCTTCTCCCCTCTAGCTGTAAGCCAGAGCAGACAGGCCATTCAGTCGAATACACAATCACCACTGCAATTATACTTCATAGTCCCTGCAGGAATTCAGAGTTTACCAAGAAGTATTTCCTTAACTAGCCCAGAGCCTTCCCACACTATAGCCAATCAGAAAGGGGTGGATCCATTACTCAGGGTCTGAGTCTTCCTGATAATGGAATGCAACAGATGAGCTTATGAGTTCATGAATGGTTTCTCAGTAGCTGGAACCACTGATGCTGAAGAGGCTGAAGTTGACCAGTTCCATGAAGGCCTACAACACCTTCTAGAAATAACACCAAAAAATGATGTCCTTATCATCATGGGGGATTGGAATGCTAAAGTAGGAAACCAAAAGATAACTGGAATAACAGGCAAGTTTGGCCTTGAAGTACAAAATGAAGCAGGGCAAAGGCCGGCAGAATTTTATCAAGAGAACATGCTGGTCATAGCAAACACTCTTTTCCAAAATCCCAAGAGATGACTCTACACATGGACATCATCAGATGGTCAACACAGAAATCAGATTGACTGTGTGCTCTGCAGCCAAAGATGGAGAAGCTCTATACAGTCAGTAAAAACAAGACCAGGAACTGACTGTGGCTCAGATTATGAGATTCTTGCTGCAAAATATAGGCTAAAATTTAAGAAAGTAGGGAAAAGCACTAGGCCACTCAGGTATGACCTAAATCATATGAGTATGATGAATATATAGTAGAGGTGACAAATAGATTTAAGGAATTAGATCTGAAACACAGTGCCTGAAGAACTATAGACAGAGGTTCGCAACATTGTACAAGAGGTAGCAACTAAAACCATCCCAAAGAAAAAGAAATGCAGGAAAGCAAAATGGCTGTCTGAGGAAGCTTTACAAATAGCCTGGAGGAGTGTTGTCCATAGGGTCGCAAAGGGTCGGACATAACTTCGCAACTAGCAACAACAAGCAACGAATGTAAATTGGATCACATTTAATTGGCCATCCACTGTCGTGGGGATTAGGAGCACAGGATCCCCATGGAAGTGGGAAAACCACAATTAACTCTAACTCTCCCCCTGTCCCAAACTCACCAGCACCTCCTCTTTGCACCAGGAAAGGTTGGATAAATTTACATCTCTGGATGGGCAGGGCAAGAAGTCATGCTTTGGAGGCAACCTCTCTCGCTTTTTGCTTCCTCTCTATGTGATTTTTCAGTTAATTGTAAGTACAGGTTGTTCATAACTCAGATGTTCATAACCCAGGGACTGCCTGTATCTTATGTCAGAGCTATAGGATTGTATGGCTGTCTAGGCTCTGTCTAGTGATCATAGACTTACATTCAAAGCCAGTTAAAGCAATTATGTAAATAAATAACATTTGTAGCACATTTTGTTTGTTCCTGTTTGCTCTGAATATGCAGCACTACCTCTTCTCTTCAAAGATCACCAAATTATGAAATCAAATCCATAATCCCAGGATTGCATGTAATAATCCAGGATTTTCACTGTGTGATATATGTAAGAAGTAAACGAAATTTCCTGTTTTATGTGATGCAACCCACCCTTGTAAGTTTCTCTGTTCAGAAACTCTGCTTAAGTGCCTTTAAAATGCAGCCATAGCACATAGCACATGTTACCCAGTTCATAAATAGTGCTAACTCATAGTCTCTTGATCTACCCAGACAGATTATCAAATTCACTGTGGTTTATCTTCTCAATCTCAGGCTGTTTGTTTACTTTCTGGTTCAACCATTCCCTCCCTGTATTCCAAACACTTTCACAGTTCTGTAGTATACCCATTCCCCTAGTTACAAATGTCCGAATTAAGAACAACCCCTACTTATGAACAAGCAAACCTAGAAGTCAAGCAGCAAGCAGGCTCCCACAGGTGGTGGATGGCAGTCAGTGAGCAGCAAGTGGGTGTCCACTGGTGGCAAAGTCCAGGCAGCAAGGAGAGGAAGGGAAGGGAATGTTGTATATGTTGTACAAGGGAATGTTTGGATAAGTTTCAACTTAAAGCTCTCAGGAATTCAACTTAAAGCTCTCAGGAATGTAACTCATTGTTAACCAATGACTGGGTATAATGGACATGTAGAGCAGCTAAGGCACAGTTTTAATTGTTCTTGCCTGCTGTCTCTGTAGCCTGGTGAAACAACACACAGACAACCCACAGTTCTGGGTTTAACAGTCTAAAATGTCAGCCTGGGTTTATACAGCCTAATCCAATGGATTTTACGAAGTGATTTTGAATTGCCTGTCAGGCTAGCAGATCAGCAGCAAACATCATTAACATAGTGCCTGCGGGCTGCTTTTGCTGATAGTGAGTGCTTACTGCCTACCATTATGTTTATGTGTGTGTAGAGTGACTGGCTTTACACTAAAAATCTTTTTTAGTGTAAAAGTGTGACCCCAAGATGTGAGTTCTGGCACTTTTTTTTTTACAAAAAAAGCACTGCTTACGGGCATAGATTAGAGTCACCCCCCTAGAAGTTGAGGGGTTCCTCAGGGCACTGGAAATTACAAAGGCTCCAGGCCCTGATGGATTACACCTGAGAGTACTTTGAGAGTTGGCAGGGATTCTCCCACTGGCCTCTGTTTTTGAGGCCTCGTGGAGCACGGGTGAGGTTCCAGAGGACTGGAGGGTGGAATCAGTGGTCCCAAATTTCAAAAAGTGTAGTAGAGGGAACATGGGGAGTTACAGGCCAGGTAGCCTTACATCCATTCCAGGAAAGACAATGGAAAGGCTCATAATAAGGAGAGATCTAGTAACCATAGATAGGGAAGGGAGGTTGGTGACCATGCAACATGACTTCCACAAAAACAGGTTCTGCCAGACAAACCCTGTAGAGTTCTATGACAAGGTTTTGAGGTGGCTAGATGGAGGGGACACGGTGGATATGGTTTACCAGGATTTCAGCAAGGCCTTTGACAAAGTGCTGTATGATATCCTGGTTGAGAAATTTAGGAGTTTTGGGATAGACCATGAGTCCTCAAACTATGGCCTGCGGGCCGGATCTGGCCCGCCATGCCCATTTATCCAGCCTGCCTTAGAGGTTTTGGACTCGCTCAGAGAAAATGATCTCCAAGCGAGCAAGTAGCTGATGCATGCATGCCAGCCACCAGGTTAGGGGACAAGTGGCTGGAGAGCAGCACTTGTGAAAGGGATCTCAGGGTACTGGTTGACTGCAGACTAAACATGAGTCAGCAGTGCAACATGGCAGTCAAGAGGGTGAATGCCACTCTTGGTTGCATACCCAGAAGTGTAGCTTCTAGATCGAGAGTGGCATTACTACCACTCTATACAACTCTGGTGTGCCCGCAACTGGAGTATTGTGTTCAGTTCTGGGCTCCACATTACAGGAAGGATATAGCCAGGTTAGAGTCAGTGCAGCATAGGGCCACAAGGAAGGTGGCCAGATTGCAGGGAAAGCCATATGAGGCAAGACTGAGGGAACTGGGTCTTTTCAGCCTGGAGAAGAGACTCCAAGGGGATCTGTTGTCAACATACAGGTATATGAGAAGTAGTTTAATGGAGGTGGGTAGAGACCTGTTCTCCCCTGCAGAGGAAGGCAGGATGCAGGACCCCTAGGGTATGGAATGGGCTTCCACAGGAAGTGGTTGAAGCCCCATTGGTGAGTGTGTTCAAGAATAGGCTAGACATGCATGTCATGAGCTCAGCCGGCTGGAGCTGGGGGTCAGACTAAATGGCCCAGGAGGCCCCTTCTGACTCACTCAGTTTCTATGTTTCTATGTTTATTTCCAAACTCTCAGCAAGGAATGAGTGCAAAGATGGTTCTGAGGGATCCCTGATATCAAATAACTTCTTGCTCCAATACTACAGATTTATGGCTCATTTTACTGGAACGATTCACTGAAACAGTCTCCATGGGAGAGTTCTAAATCTCCTTGTAGCCAATCCATCATTTGGGGTTAAACCTCCTTGACTTTTGATAATGCAAACTGTTTAGAATATGGCATGAACTCAGCTCTCTGGACTCATTTTCAGTAGGACTTACTGTGTATCTGTACTGCAGGCAATGTGCACAGCAGCCTCCAAAATGACTTCAATAGCTGATTTTGCTCAGCAGTTGTTTCTGTTCTGCTCTTCATCCCTCAGCCAAAAGTGTAAGCAGACCAGGCCAACAAGTTCACTTTATCAGGTGTGTAATCTCTGCATAGCAACTGTTCTTTCAGCTTCAGCAGTGCTGGCCCAGTGCTCAAAATGATGTTCAATAGAAACATCTGCTTTGTGTTTTAATAATGGCAGTAATGGCTGATTTAATTCAATTCTCCATAGGCTTCTGGATGGTTGTCATCACCAGTGTATTTTAGCATCTTTCCAGAATACATGAAGTGACATCTGTTCCATGAGAGACCATTCATTCATTCATTCATTCATACATTCATCCATCCATCCATCCACCCATTCTTATCCTTTAAGAAAGGTTCACAGCACCATTAGAAGTTTTTTGAAAAATGATTAGGTGGAGGTTGCATTTGTAAAATTTGTGCTACATAAGGTTAGAGGAGTCTATATTTCTTAGATTTATCTGTATAGTTTAAGGGGAAATCCTTTTCTGAATTAGTGATTATCATAGCAATATGCTAGTTCAGAATGAAAGGCAAGCATAGCTTATTAAATAGCCTCTCTTTTGGATGGAACTAAGCAGCACATTTAAAGAGGGTTGCTGCCAAAACTGGTAGTTCCAAGTTAAACTCTCCATCCCTCTTGCCAAGACTTTGTGATGCAGGCATAGGAATATCAGACTGCGACTGGGAAAACCCATTCAAATTTCCACTCAGCTTTGAAGCTCAGGGAATCATTTCTGGCCAGTCACTATTTCTCTGCTCAAACTACAAAGGGTTGTGACTGTGAGGAAGAAATAAGCAGAGAGAATTGTATGCCTTTTCTTGAGTTGTGCTGTCAGTTGAGGTTCCTCGCTCAATCCACCAACCACAGTTTTCCTTGCAACTTTCCTTATTGCTTCCAAGTACAAATTACCCAGAACAAATTTCCGAGCATCTACAGAGCACATTGTTGAACCCAATCTAGTGTTTATCTCCAGGAACTCTCCTTATGAACATGCCTGGGTCCCATCATCTCAGGAAGGACTCTCTGAAGATAAGCACATGATGTGCTGTTCATTAAGTTGGGCTTCCCATCTCTGCTGATGCTTTGCCACAGGGTTGAGTGCAGGAGCTGGACTGAGAATATATCCTTCTCTAGGAGCTGTCTCACTTGCTGTACATCTTGGGTACTCCCAGGAACTGGCTGGCCCTGTAAAGTGCCTGACCTTGAGATAATCACCTCCTCCTTCTGGATCTCAGAATCCTAAGCTAGCCCATGCTCTGCAGTCTCACTAAACATATATGTTCACATATAACATGACAGGTGTCTACTTCCATGCCCTACTCTGTTAGGTTCAAGTAGATGATGCTGAGTGTGCCTTGACCTAGAGCTCACCAGTTCCTGGAGTTGCTGCTGCCTTCTCCTTGACCATTCATCAAGAGGAGGAAATCCAGGGATGCAGAAAGAGATGAGAAGCTGGTGGAAGCACTGTTGCAGATGTCCATAGAATGCATGCACTGATAAATGAAGAATGGCAAACGGTGCTTAGCAGACTGGTTCAGATGTGAAGGCTGAGGGAGCAGTTGAACTTGGATTTATTTATTAATGGCTGCTGTGCATGTAAATTGCCTGCTGAGCGGGACTGCCTTCCCTCCCCACTGGATCTGGACCTTCTAGCAGGCTACAGGGCCCATGTTAGTGTTAGAGATCTGTCAATTCACTTAGAGTGTGATTATGCAGCCTTCCCTGTACATCACTGTTTACTGGACAATGACATCGTATCCTAGATGAAGTACCACATGGAATCTGAAGTAGATATGCATAGAAAACCAGGGGAATTTGGGAATTGCATCTGAAACATGCTGCTGCATGCTTAGATCATTGTTAAATAAATCAAGGAGAGAAGGCAGTTTCCACTGGACAGCATAGTTTTAGTTCAAGTGAAAACACAGAACTGAAGGAAAAGTAAGCAAACCATCCAAAGGGTTTCCTAGGTATGTAAACAAACATCTATGGTAACACAAACTATTGTATCACCAGGTCACAACAGGTTCAACAGATAATAGCTTATTGCATTCTTTCATTTTTACCTTGGGGAGCTTTATGGTCTTCAAGAAAGACATAAATCCATGCAAAATGGCACTTCCTCTATGTAAATAGAACCACAAATGATGTCATTGTTAACACGATATTTACCTTCTGCCCTTAGGTTTTTTTCTTCAGTTTTTATCTCCTGCACCAATGTAATTAGCATTCATCTCTAAAATGGCTTATACTTATATAAACAGGCACCTCTAACAATAGGGAAAGAGTTGCTGTTTAGAAATTCTCTAAGGTACAGAATACAGCTGCAAGACTGCTCACTAGGGACTGACAGACATGATCGTATAACACCAATCCCGAAGTCCAGGCTGAATTTAAGGTGTTGACTTTTACATATAGAGCCTTAAACAGTTTAGGGCCTGTTTAGCTGAAGGAACATCTCCTTCCATATGCACCTGCTTGAACTTTAAGACTTTCCACTGAATTCCTTCTCTGGGAGCTCTCCTAATTTGGAAAAGAATGACCCAAAGTAGAACCCAGGGTGATCCCATAAAGGTGCTCGGTAGGAGATTCAGGAGAAATATAAGTATTCCTTCACACAGCACATAGTCAAACTATAGAAATAACTTTCACAAGATGTAGAGAATGCACCCAATCTGAACAGCTTTAAAATGACTATTGAACAAATGCTGGAAGTGAATGATTGAAGCTACCAATGGGTACATTCTGGGTTCTGGTACAATGGGTTCTGATGGTTATATGCTACTTTAGTATCAGAGGCAATAATTGGTTGTACACCAATTACTAGACTACATGGGTGGGAGCGTGTGGTTGCCCTCAAGTCCAGCTTTAAGTTTCCCATGGGCAGCTGGTTAGTCACTGTATGAACAGGATTTTTGGATAGATGTAGCCTTCAGCTGATCCAACATGGCTCTTACTCTCTTATGCTCTCTCTCCAAAGAAATATTAAGGAATTCATCGACCTATTCAAGGGCTAATGCCACAGAAGAATTATTTTTTAGTTCCTAAAATATACACATGCACAAATGCCTGCAGAAGTACATACACATATATGGAAGATAAGGCTATCTATGACAGCTAGACATATTATTCAAAAAAGCTGATTGGTGGGAGGCTGTGAACAGAAAATATGAACAATTCATTTATGTATTGATGTATTTACTTATTCATTCAACCTATATTCCATTATAACTAGTGCAAAGACTCCAAGTCCTAAATGGCTTGGGTCCTGGATACTTGAAGGAGCACCTTCTCCCCTATGTGGCACCCTGATTGTGGAACACTCCCCAGAGAGGTTCACCTGGTGGCAATGCTTCTTTATGGTGTCAGGTGAAAACCTTTTTTATTCTCCCAGTATTTTAATTGTTGACTTGGTTTTATATTTTAACATTGGACGCTGTGCAACTGTTACTCTTATTTTTATTTTATTGTATTAATCTGTTGTAAACCATCCCTGTTGTGATGGGACAGTATAGAAAAGTTTTAAATAAATAAGCAGATTACAACAAATTTACATAAAACATCAAATTTTAAAACAGGTAAAAACATAAAACAGTATATGCAGAGAATACTTCTTCACACAATGCACACCAGATTATGAAGTTTTCTACCATGGTCATAGTGATGACCACCAA